>NW_009190845.1:13815-14759 GCF_000690835.1 Fulmarus glacialis | reverse complement strand
GGGAAAGATACATAGAGTGGAGCTATAGTTTGCATGGAGGAAGAGAGGTATTGTGTATTTGTGAACCCTCAGAGTAGCTGTACTTGCATCTACAGATGATGTTACCTTAATGAAGAAATGGAGATTAGAGCAGTAAGTATTGGGGGGGGAGTATGTGGGGAGGATCCTCCAGGGACATATTGAAGAAGGAATAAAGCAAAAGATTCTGGAAGCCAAGGAACAGTATTTTAAAGGCAGCATGATCACACATACTGAACGTGATTGCTAACGAAGGTAAGGATGGGGTACTGATCTTATGGTTTTGGCTAAGTAGTTACTAGGATCCTGAATGAGGTAACTTTAATGGTATCCT
This sequence comes from Fulmarus glacialis, assembly GCF_000690835.1. Taxonomy (NCBI): domain Eukaryota; kingdom Metazoa; phylum Chordata; class Aves; order Procellariiformes; family Procellariidae; genus Fulmarus; species Fulmarus glacialis. The sequence continues at coordinate 14,407 of NW_009190845.1, read as the reverse complement.
TAAGGTAAGGTAGCACTAAAACTTCAGACATCAACTGTAAAAGGGTCAGTGGTTGGAGAGACAATGAGTTAAGTGTGATATTAATGTCACCGTACATTGGGATGAGAAGGAGGCAGATGAGATTGGGAGTTACTGAAAAGACTAAGAGAAGGAGCATTGTAGGAGAGAGAAGTGGAGGTAGGGTGTGAGACTGCACAATATGTGAAGTAGTCAGGAGGTGTGTTAAGAAGTTGTGTGGCAAGGGAGGAGGACTAAGGCTGGGGGAGGGAAATCGAGTCTCTGGTGAGATTTCCCAGTAAACCTGATGGAAATTATTAAGGGGATGGTGGTAACAAGGAAGGTTGCAAGAGAAGAGGATCAGGTATAGGGGGGGAATTATGCTGAGCCATGTGGGCAGCTAAACCAAATTCAAGCTGTGGCACTTTGATGTCAGGACAGTGGGTGGCGCTTGCATTCTGTGAAAGTTTACCAGTATCTTCCCAGAATAGGTTTCTATGAGAGACTCATGAAATGTCAAAAAATCACTGTATTTGATCCCATTTATAGGATTAATCTTTCTGATCTGAGCTCTACATTCATGCAGAATTTGCTT
>NW_009190845.1:0-13786 GCF_000690835.1 Fulmarus glacialis | reverse complement strand
GGAATTTGGCAATACATGAGGACAATAGTGAGCAGTAGGATTTCTTTGAGAGAATAGCTATGGTCAGAGTTTCTTAGCTGTTGATTAGTTAACAAAGTGTACTAGAGAAGAGGCCGTATCTTAAGATCTCTTGGCTGAGAAACTGGGCAATTGCTTTTCCTTCCCAGAGGAGTTGGGAGCTACAGGATGTGCTAAGCATTTTAATGAGAGACAGGACATGCCTGATTTCTCCAAAGTAAACATTGTCCTTTACTCTTCATCATCAGAAGATGCTAGCAGTACCAAGAGTATATGCTGATGAAATGTGGGCTCGATGAGCAAACTGTGAGGTGGATTGAAAACTGGCTGAATGGCCAGATCCAGAACATGGTGATCACTGGCATGAAGTCCAGTTGGAGGCCAGTAACCATCTGTGTACCCCAGGGGTCAATACTGGGACTGGTCCTGTAATGTCTTCGTTAATGATCTAGATGGTGGGGCAGAGTGTACTCTCAGCAGGTTTGCTGATGACACAAAACTGGGAGTGGCAGCTGATACACCAGAGGGTTGTGCTGCCATCCAGAGGAACCTTGACAGGGGGGAAATGGGCTGACAGGAGCCTCATGAAGTTCAACAAGGAGAAGTGCAAAGTCCCGCACCTGGGGAGGAATAACCCCAGGCACCAATATCTGCTGACCAGGGGTCAAGCAGCTGGAAAACAGCTTTGCAGAAAAGGACCCAGGGGTCCTGGTGGACACCGCATTGACCACGAGCCAGCAATGTGCTCTCATGGCTAAGGCAGCCAGCGATCAAGCACAATGACCTGTCCCATGTGGAAAAGCAGCCTGGTGTCTTCTGACTTGAAAATGCATCTGTTCAATCAGTTGGCCTTTCCTTCTCTTTGGTTGACAAGTGATGAGTTCCACGCTAACAGTTCTTGCTGTCTAGCCCCTAAAGGAAGCTGAATTCCTGCTCTCTACTCCCTTACTTGTTGAAGCCTTTCTGCCTAGGATTTTTGCCTGCAGACAGCTTTTCTTCTGACTGCTACAGTCTTACTCCTGATTCCCACAGAGCCATATCAGAACATCTTAAAATTGTCATCTTTACTGCTTTTGTGCCTTTAGTCTTCGCTCTGTGTAGGTTTGGGGAGGGTGGGGGCAGAGGGGAACACTGAGGACAAGCACAACCATGTTTTTGGTTTTGGATAAGGGAAGTCTCAGTATAATTCGAGATACTGACAAGCCTTTGCGTGAAAAGCTCCTAAATAAGATTTGGGTCTTTGTTAGCCTCTTAATAGATTAACTTCCAACTCAAAGATTTCAGAGAATCCAGCAACTGCCTTCATGGGAAGTTGAATGTGCATTTGTACAGTTAGGTAGAGGGGAGAGAAGTCTTGCAAATACTGACCAGTGAAGGCAGAGTGTAGCTCAAAAGACTTTTAACATGCTTCATAACCACATTTGACTCCAAACTGATTTTTTTTTTTCCCCTCAAACTAACAGAAGATCTTCAGTACTAATTGTTTTCAAGTTTCATAGTTTCTGGCAGTGGAATGGTGTTGTCTTCAGCTATGCTTTAAGCAAACCTGTTCTCTGTGATAACTATCAAGTAGTATTTAGTTATTGCATATCAGGTGCAGTGATAAATCATGGGGCAGGCAGCGTGTTTTAAAAATGTTTAAATGTTTTGCATGCCAGTTTGCATATACCTCTGTTCCAATATGACTGTGTACCCCATGTTTTACAGTGGTGTAATTAAGGTGGTGTGACTAGCAAAACATTTTGGCAAGATGAGGCCTGCATTAATACATAAGATGAGTCCTAAACTTTCTTAATGGACTAAAATGATAATTTTATCTGCAAATTCTGTTTTAGCACTCATAACTGTCCTAATTGACACAGTAAAGTCAACTTAGCTGCTGATCTGCTGTATTCTGAAAAATGAGTGTTAAGTTAGCCTGTTGCCTGGGTCAGGGAAGCCAGGAGTAAGCAGGAAAGTGCTGTTCTCTAACAGCGCGTCAGTGGGTTGCCATCATGGCTTCTTCTGTGGTGAATGCTAACTGACTCTATAACCAGTTCCAGGAGAGTTGACTTCTTTAGATCATATCTGAAAGAAACTTCTGGATTTCTGACTACTCCTATCCTCTGCTGTTTAACCATCTATGCAAGATCCCAGTCAGAAGAATATTGCCTTGCCCATTTGTCAGCATCTTTTGTCAAGTCACCTAAAAACCCCACAAACCTTCAGAAAAGTGCTTTTAATGCATTTTTATTTGAGATGGTAGCGAACCAGAGACCCTCTTGTACTATGTCTTACGGCTCAGAAGAACTCAATTCTTCTGTTATACTTACATGTTGTGGTTTAACCTGGCAGGCAGCCAAACACCACACAGCTGCTCACTCACTCCCACTGCCCTCACCCCCAGTGGGATGGGTGGGAGAAGCGGGGGATTGGGGGGGAAGTAAAAGTCGTGGATTGAGATAAAGACAGTTTAATAGAACAGAAAAAGAAGGGAAAATAATGATAATAATGATGATGAAGATGATGATAGAATATACAAAATGAGTGATGCACAATGCAGTTGCTCACCACCCGCGGACCAATGCCCAGCCAGTCCCTGAGCAGCAATCGCTGCTTCCCAGACAACTTTCTCTAGTTTATGCGCTGAGCATGACATCATATGGTATGGAATATCCCGTTGGCCAGTTGTGTCAGCTGTCCTGGCTATGCTCCCTCCCAGCTTCTTGTGCACCTGGTAAAGCATGGGAAGCTGAAAGTCCTTGACCAGTGTAAACACTACCTAGCAACAACTAAAACATCAGCGTGTTATCAACATTATTCTCATATTAAATTCAAACACAGCACTATACTAGCTACTAGGAAGAAAATTAACTCTGTCCCAGCTTACACCAGGACAATATGCCAAGAAATGAGTTAGGGAGTGATTTGCTTCAACTGTTAGACCTCTAACAGGTACACAACTTTTTAGAGCAGTCTGAGATGTCTTCCAGGCTGGAAGATTAAAAGGATGGTTAATAAGGGAGAAGCCACTTATGCAATGCCTTTTCTTTGCATTTTTTCCTCCCTTTCATAAGTGATTGTAATGACTTTTTTTTTGTTGTGTGGATTTTTTTCTTTTGCTTTTTTTGCTTTGGAAGATGATGTAAAAAATAGTCTCCTGCCCAGAGAGAGTAGGCAGCTCCTAAAAGGATTCACAGTCAGTCTGCCAAGTGACTGGAGAAAGACCATTTTAACTGCAGTGTATATCCAGCTATTTCTGGCACCTTTGTGGGTTCCTGATCTCCGTTTGATACCAGCCGTTGGAGTTCGTATTCCTGGAATTGGGAAAGTCAGCAACATTGCTGTTCAAACATGGTATATGTGTCAGAGGTTTGAAAACAAATTTTAGAAAGTGTACCTGACACTTTGAATACCTAACTTAAGTCATTGAAAATGCGAGAAGTCACCCAGTCAGTAAATTAGATGTCCATATTGGAATGTTCTTTGCCGGTAAATGTCATCAGAAGTACATTGGTGTACTAATAAATGTGATGAATTTAAGGGAAGTGCTTCTGTTGATGTGACCGTAGGAGACCTAGTTGATTGTGAGTATGGTAAGACCTCATTACAGAGACCATCTCCCAAAATAGCAATAGCCTGTAGCAGGAGAATGAATACATAATGTGACTCAACTTCTTTATTTTTTAACCTGTAGTTTACCAAGACTCTGTTTAAAACAAAAGAAAAAAGAACACCTTAGGTACACCAATCCTTACTAGACACTTCAAAATAGAGCTGTCATTCTGGAGCTGGAAACCAGCCTCAAGAAGAGCATTATTTAGAAAGGGAAAGGTGGTGGAGTTTTGGCTGGGCTTGGCTATGATGAGTTAGCAGATTAAACCAAGTGTATCGACTTTTTTCTTCTGTGAGGCTTGAACACCGCCTGCTGAATTGCACTGATCAGTTGAGTTACAGCACTCCATTGTTCAAATGGAGTATTTAGGCAACAAAATACAGCTAAGATTATGTGTAGGCAGAGACATACAATAGTACTTCTTCCCATAATTAAATCCTTGATATGTTTTGTAGAAAGTGAGTAATGTCTTTTTTTTAATAACTGAGTATTACAAAAAAGCAAATGCAGTAGACACTAACAGTAGCTTCTGAACCTATTATTTCTTGTTGCTGCTTTAAAATAATATAAATTTGAAGCAGTCTGCCTCTAAATTTTGGGGCGAAAGGGAAGAAGGTAGTTGAAAAATAACTCTGTCTCTTGAGTTACTGTCTTAAACTACCACTATAATGTATTTTTATCTTGATCTTCAGATCATACCAAGGGTATTTCTTCAAATACAACCTACAGTGTTGTTACAGTAAGAGAAATGCAAGGCGGGACTGTTACCTTTTTTTTTTATTAGAAGCAATGTGTAATTTATGTTTCATTTGTGCATTTAAGGTTCAGATAGCGAAGAGGATGAAGATATCAAACTAACAATGAAGAGGAGCTTAGAAGAAACAAAGGAACAGGAAGGTCTGTTAACTTTTACTTTTCTGTGTTCAGGAGTGCTATTAATTATAGAAGATACAGAAACTAAACTTACAATCAGTGTTACAGCAAGTGACCTCTTAGGAATACTCTCTAAAATATGCTGGGCAATCTTGAGTAGTTAAGAACACTGTGATGAGTTATAAATAAAAAATAATTTCCTAACCTGAAAAGTATGCCAGCAGACTCAAAATCTATTTTATTGGTGCACCACAGGGTATTGTGCAATTAAAGACTTGACTGAGCTCACTTTCTACCAGTTTAGTATGACTGTGTTGACTCAGAGTAGAACTACTGACTAAATAGTTGAACTTCTGAATAAATAGTTCAAAATCAGGTACTAGAATAGAATCATAGAATAGACTCATTAAGGTTGGAAAAGACCTCTAAGGTCATCGAGCATTGTATCTCAACAAAGCACTCTGGTCTCCTAAAAGAACTGTAGATTTATGCACAAGTTTGAATCAGCAGTATAGTGTTTGCTCACATTATATCTTACCTTATTTTGCTGTTGTGCTTAGTGGTGGTGTTCATACAATGTAGTCGTTAATTTTTGGTGACAGACTACAGCGCACTTTGAAAATAATTTATTGTTTAAAGTCTTGACTCTGCCCTTCCACCTGATGGAAATAAAACGTACTAAGAAAAATCAATAAATAATTTGTACAAGGTCAATGATAAAACTGATAACGAATCTTATATTCCCATAATTTATTCAGTTATAAATTTACTGACTGTTACTGAATGTCCAACATATGCATCTACAGCACTGAAAGTTTCCTGCGCTCAGGTCCCTCTAGCACAGGGTGTGGCCATGAGGGATAGCAGTGGTATTTGGTGCATACAGGAGGTCCCAGTTCTGATGCTGCAGAGCTGAAGGCATCTGACCTTATGAAGCAGCCTGGCTTCAGCTGTGCTCACTGGCTGGGTGTGTGGTTCATGGCAGTTCTGTCATGGGGTAAGAGGGCGTGAGGAGGCAAAATCAACCCCAGAAAGGAGTAAAAAGGAAAAAGTACTAGCAACTGCTGGAAGAGGAGAAAGCAAAAAGCAAGTGTAGGAGGCAGAAAAAGCTGCTTCAGCAGCTCAGAATAGAGGACAATCCAAGTGTCACTGTGGAGCTAACTGCATGCCGTTAGCAACAGAGTCACAGTTCGGACCTTATTCTTGATTCTTGCACATGTTTAGTGGCTAATTGACAACATGTTTTAACACAAGCAGTTGTCTGCAAATGGCTTTCTGCTTTATTTTGGTTTCAAAATTTCTTTTTTGCTTCTGTGACCATGTAATGTTCTCCTTTCAGTAACTAACTTACCTCTTTTATCAGTAGTATCAGATGTTACAGTAAAGTCTAGGTGAATGAATATGGCTCTGCTGACGTGAGAGAGCATTCATTGATACTATTTCTGTTCCAAATCTAGGCCTTGCATAAAACAGCCCAACAATAATTGAAGTTTTAAAATCTGTTATGTTAATATATATAATTATTCTGTTTCCTTTGTCATAAGAACAGACAGCTTTTTCTATAGGATGTGTTTGTGTCCTCCTAAAGCAGAAGATGAATAATTCAAGAATGACAGTGTGTCTGAAAACTGCTTTAATTTTTCCAACTATACCATTGGTATTAATATTTACTGTACATGTAAACCTTGTCTAACTTATGATATTTAATTCACTAACGCCAAACAATTCAGTGCCCAAAACAACCTAAATGTAATGCAGAAATGTTCTTTTTTGAGTATAATGAAAGCTGTTTAAGAGAGGTTGTTAACAAGTCAGATGAGTGCAATGCAGTCTTCCCCCCCACCATCAAAAATGTTACAGCCCTGATCTAGACTATTCTTACTGTTGATATGAGTTTTTCTGTAGTTATGTCTGGCCTTCCTAGTAAGAGTGACAACAATGGTGCCAAGTTAGAATGTAGATACAGGAGTATGTATTGATAAGGAACTGGAATGAAAATAGTGAAACCTCTCTGCTTGTTTTGTGTGTCTGTCTTTTTTGTTTTAATACTTTATTTATTTTTCTTGGTGCATACATATGGGTTCTAATCTTGGTGTTATTTTGACCAGTAAATAGTAGTTGCATTATACTCTTAAACTAATCATTGGGCTGCCCCTCGTTAATACAGTGGAAGGTTGTAGAGGTTGTGCCTATATTTTGAAGTGTTGAAGAGACAGCATAAGACAGAAGGAGGGCAAATACTTTAATTCTGTTTCTCTACCTTTTTTTGCAGTCTACTGACATTGCCCACAGAAGTAATTTGTTGCTTTATGTAGTAATATTAATGTAGTTGTGTTTATGACTAGTTATCAACCATAGTTTGAGATTATAAATGGTTTTTTGTATTTAAACAGAGCAAGACGCAGAATTGGAAGAAGCTATCAAGAGAAGCCTTGAGGGAATGTAAATGAAGATACTTCAGTACACTAACACTATGTCGTCAGAGCTGCTCACAAAAATGGAAGCTTGTTCATCTATTTACAAAGGTTCAGAAATACCACTTCAAAAACACGTCAGTATCTTGAATTGTTAGATTTATAATCTGATGTCCTCTGTCATGCTGATGAACAACTGGAGTTTATGGATATCCGCTGCAATATATTGTATATGATAAAAACAAATTTTTAAGCCTTTGCATATTCTGTTTCTAATGGGTGATGACTAAGTCTCTCCAGTCTAGCTGCATAAGTTGTTGTCTAATTAGTAGGCTGGTCTTACTAGGTATTTTGGGGCTTTCAGTTGTTGTTCGTTTTTTTTTAAATTGGTTCTTGTATTTAATTTTTCTGTCACAAAATGTCATTGTCTTTACTTTTTCATATGGTCTTTGCAACAGATAAAAATAGTAAACTCCAATCATCTCAGATTTGCCTAGCTAATCTTGTTATAAAGAGAAGCTTAGATCCCAGGTTTATAAATTGAACATATGGCCTAACTCTTGTCTGTGGCCAGTCTCACCTCATAGACCATAATTTTGTCTATGTCCTGTCTGTTATAAATGTCAGAATCAGGACCACAGGCTGTACAGTTAGTTAGCTTTATTTTTATAAATGTGTATGTTTTTTCAGTAGTAGCATGGTAGAGTGTTGGATTTCATGGCTTAAAGTTTGATGGGTTTGCTTCCTCTCCCTGATCTGAGGCTGGAACACCTTTTTAAGGTAACAGAAGCTAAATAAACTTTCTAGTTCCTGTTTGGAATAGATGTGAGAGAATTTAAGCTGTATTATTCCTATATACTATCGTCTTTGCTCCCTTCTGTTCATGAAGAGGTGGCCTTGGATAAATGAATGTAAACGTGTTAATTATTTTTGTACTGTCCTTATTTTAAGGTGAAAAATTATTTCTGCATTTAAAATTGTTATCTATGCCACCTTTCTCAGTTCCTTTGTTTAAAAATACCTATGCAAGCTGTCCAGCTTTACCAGCCTATTATATTTCAGTTAATGATTGCTGTCAGTCAGTAAAAAATATCAATATAATAAAATGCCAGCTTGATTTTTTTTATTATTATTCATTAGCCTGTGAGTTTGCTTCTAACTGCTGTAAATCTAAGTATTTATTATGCAAACAAATACTTTTGTGGAGAGGAAGACAAGGGGAAGGCTAGATTTTTCTCACTCTCGATTCCAAAGAGTCAGAGTAACTACAGCTGTGTGTCATCATGGTTAGAAAAGCTGGAAAACAGGCACTGGTTTATTTTCAGTCATGATTCTGATATAATTGCCATCTCTGAAATAAATAGAATTAAGGAAGAATCTAGTGACTTATCTCAGTGCTCATTAACAATCATACAACTTGAAGAAACTGTTCAAATGCCAGAGATAGTTTGAACACTTCCAGTGCATTTGACTCTTGACACCCAGGTGTTACGGAGTGAACAGCACCTCTTAATGTTTTTCCCTTGTGCCTGTTGCTTGCTTTCCCACTGCAAATCTCAGATTAATTGCACTCCTGTTCAAATCTGGGTGTGTAGTTCATGCTGCTGCTAAGGAAGCCCTATTCTGGAAGATTTTGAGTTGCCTTTACCTACTGACTCAAGCTAAATCAGTTCCAGAATTTTTCACACCAAGTTCTTGTAATAAAGGGTGGAATGAGACAGAAAACAGTTTTCATCCTCAAAAACATCTCAGTCCAAGTTATAGAGGCTTTTGGGCAGATTTTTTTTTCAGTGCAGACCCTAAAGTTGCAAATTCCTTTCACATGAAAAGATGTTTCAGTTTGAGAAAGTTCTTTGCTTGGCTCAACAAATGTTTAAAACCTGGGTAGATGGTCTTTCTCCAGAGTCTGCTATGTTAGATTTTGATTATGTGCTTTATTCCTCATAATGTTTTATTCTGTCATAAATGTAAAGTTTGCTTGTACCTGATGGGCCATGACTTAATCGGTTGCATTAAAAAAAAAAAAAAAAAAAAAGCCATGTGTGCACACACATTCTCTATACTTGGAGCTCCAGTTATTAAACACATTGTATTGGCTGCCTCATCTGCTTACCAAAACAAGTAGCAAATCCCAACCACTGCTGCTGTGGCTTTTACAAAACAGCTAAATAGAGTTCTAGCCCCTGTATCCTTTTTATATTAAAAGTAGTCTCCAGAATTATTGACGTCTTGAAATTTGTCCTCATTTTCTTTGGTCTCTCTGAGGTTCTCTTACCCCTCTGAAATTTTTCTTTGCATAGTTTTCTGCCATCACAGGCTTTTGATACTTCTGTTTCCAGAAGAGCAAAGAAAATTGGATTCTTAAAATGGTGCGTGTACAGACATGTGACTTATTACTCACCAACATTTTGTGGTACTGCACCTTACTCTTCAGCTGGAAGAGGTGTCTTGTAAATGGTTGTGTTTCAGAATTTAATGTTTCTGGCTGGGGAGTCTTGTTTGACTGGCTGAAATTTTTGAGGTTTGCCCTGCATATGCTGAGAGATTTGTCCGCATTTACAAGCACAACTCATTTGTTACAGGGAGCTTGCCCAGCATCCTTTACGTTTGTGCTAAAGTGATTTGTCCCACCCTTTTCAAGAGAATTTGCTTTTGTGGTGATGTTTGAGTTCACCCTTCATTAGTCTACAGTAATCCTGTGGTGCTTTTTTGTATTTATCTTTAATGAGGAAAAAATCTCATCTCTACCTCGCTACCACCAGCTGCTCATTTTAATGCTTTTAATTTCTCTATGGTATATGCATAAGTTTTTACAAAACTGAAATCGTGACAAGTCAAGATTGGTACAAGGCTCTTATCTCTTTGGTGCTTTGCGTGCCATATTCTTTCATATCAAACAAAATCCCTCTTTGGGTCATATTCAGAGGCAAGATGAGATGCCAAATAAGTCAGTGCAACTGTTATGAAAGTCACTGGAGCACTAAAATGTCATGCCTGCTTCTGTAGTTTAATAATGTTTAAAAAAAAAAAAAAATTGTAAAAAAATTCAGATTAGCTTACTGTAAGCTACTTGCTTTATATGTGGTTTTGGGTGGTGGGTTAATCAAGGTATATAGAAATGACCACTACTGTTCCTATAGCAGTCACAGAATGCAAACCTTTACTAAATCTTTACCAAATATGGTGATGTTTATAGAGGTATGAAGTTATGCCGTCTTCTTTCTTAAAAGGAAAGTGTTCTATCATCTGCTTGTGCTGTCCTAGTGATGTTTACAGTGAATGCTGTAAATTGGAAGGAGGTGAGGAAGATGGATGACGAATTGTTTCAAAATTAATTTAGAAAAATTGGCTGACATTAGCACAAAGATACTTTCTGGCAATTCTTTCCAGCTAGGTAGCTTTAATAAAGTGTACATCTGCATATTTCTTTGATGCTTCTAAACCTCCTCAAGTTTCTTGTAGAAATTCTTAATTCAGGTGGTTCAGAGCTCAGTTGTAACAATCTGGGTCAAACAATATGGTCTGAGATACTATAAAAGTAGGTGTAAACAAGTCAGAAAATTTATGGCAAGTGGCAAGTACATGCAAAGTGTGCACTCGGACGGCAAAGCTCTGTGTGTGTAGAAATTTAATGTAAAGCTCCCTTTGTAAATACGTGCAAGTTCACTTCTACTGACTGCAGTATCCTAATTTCTGGGAGTCCTTCCGTTTGTTCCATGGACAATCAACCGAGCATCTGCAGCTGTACAGAATTCACTGGCTCATTTACTAGGCAGTTTTCCTCTCCGTGAGAATGAACTGCTGCATGCCCCGAAATGGTCATACCAGCTTTCAGATTGTTTCTGAGATAGAGGACTTCATTCAGACTTCTGACAGGCTTGGGACCTCAGGGCTTGCCTACACAGTAAAATGACTGGGACATGTATAGGCAAACCCAGGGCTAGCTTTAATTGGCATTGGTAACAATAGCAATAATTCAGCAGGTGCTAAGTGAGGGGGCAGCCTACTGTGATAACAGGTATGTATTTTGATTGAAAACATATCCTAAAAACTCACATTGGCCCATCTTCACTGCTATTGTCACAGTGCTGGGGAGACTGCAAGCTGGCTTTGGTTGGCTGACCCAAGCCATGGTTGCATCCTTGCGCTGTGTATGGGAATTGTTGTGTTTCCATAACACCTGCGTATGAAGAAGGTTCTTCAGATGAAGTTCTTGTAGGTGAAGGGAGGAAAATAAGCTAGCATGGCATTTCTTGGGTGTGGACTTTCTCTTTGATCCTATTCCATGACAGCTCATGTGTAAGTGTTAGGGTATGTGACAAGGTATATATCAGGGTTTGGAATAAGGCAAAGCTGGAACTAAGGTGCTACTTAGCACTGTGACAATTTGTAGAGTTCTTGGTGTTGATCATCTCCCTGGCTCTGGGACTCCTACAGATACATCAGATGTCTGAGACCTGGGAAAGTTGCTCTTTCTGCTGCCTCAAGGGACCTTGTGCATGTGGATGAGATTCTTCTGTATGTTGCTCTGTTTTGCAAGTGGCACCCATTTTTTATAATGCTGTAGTTTAAACAAGAGACAGCCAGTGGCTTCACTGCTGAGGCGGGGTTGCAGAAACAGTAAGATACATATCCTCCCCTCATGTTCTTCTCGCTGGTGCCCATAGCCAGAGCAGGGCTGTGCAGTCCATCACATGAACACAGCTGTGGAGAAGATGAGGAGAGGGGGACATAGGCATGGCAGCACCCCCAGTCCTGGCCCGGCCATTCACTACAGACCTCGAGGAGAATGAAATCTGTGCTTTGTTTCAGGTGTGGGGGCCCTTCCTCCTCCCATTGCCTTGTGGCCCCGAAGGACCCAATTCCTGCCTTTTGTGTCCCCAAACGTCTCCCAATTCAGCTGTGAGTCACTTCCCTTCCTCCAGTGACAGATTCCCATCTTTCCAGCCCAGCCATCTGTTTTGGAAAAGTGGTGACAACTGCCCCTTTACATACCTCAGCAAGAAATAGAGGGGACAGGGGACAATCTACCCCTCTGGAGAGCAGGGAAAGCAGTTTTCATGGTGCTTCTAAGTTTCTAAATGAGAAAATATCCCGGGTTGCACAGGCAGTAATGTCGAGGCTTGTCCCGGAAGACTATTTTTGCTTTTAAACCTGCGTTTTGGTTCCATGGTTTGTGCTATTCTCACTTCTAGGGTAAAATGCCATTTTGCTGTTAAAGAGGGTAAGTCATATGCGATACGTTTGGACATGACTACAGCTGTTCTGTGCCTGTGTTTCATTGCAGCTTCTACCTGCATGGAATTAAACCCTTGTGCAAGGAAAAAAATGTTCATAGCTGTTCAGCTATTTTGATTTCTGCTTTTTAAACCCAGTCCAATTGATACTTAATAAATTGGCACGGGAAGAATGGAAGGATCCTAGGAAAAAAATGGTTGCAAACTGTGTGTCATGGCTACAAATGGTTTCTGTTTGGGGTGGGAAGCGGTTTTTAATTACCTTCTACAAAGACCGTAGAGAGATGGATGGAACAGTTGTTCAAATGAAGTTATTTCCATGAGCTCACAGGCAACAAGTCTTACTTATCCAACTACGTAAAACAAAGAAAACTCAGGCAATTAATTTAACGAGAGCGCTTGGGACATGATATCATTCTCAATGGACGAGCCTGAGAAAACAGCTATTTTGAATCACAGTGGGATAAGTATACAAAACAGTATCCCTGTGCAACAAAATCCCTTTTAGCTGGGTGCCAAAAATTGGTCTGTTAGAGCCATGGGGTATTTGCCCAAACCTGGACTTAGGGGATAAGCAAATTCCTTTTGAAATACTCACAGTAGTAGCAAGTAAAGCCTATGTGTGACTTGAATTGCTGGAACCAACGCTCCCAGCAGGAACCTGAAGTACAAGAGATTCTGTGCGAGTCGCTTGCCAAGTTGGTTCGGTGGGCGCTTGCGAGAGAGAAGGTACCGTTTTGTACAGTCAAGATAAATACGATCTCGGAACAAGTCATTACTAGATGTAGATCCACTACCTTGGCTACCATGAAATAGCTAGCTATATTTTTTCTTTCTGGCATAGAAAGAGAACATCAAACACTTTTCTTTCCAGTAAGCCTTTTTGTGTCATCTTGGACAATAACGGCTGGTGGAACGGCTTCTTTTCTGAAGGTAGTCAGGGGGCAGTTGGCCCTGACAGTTGGCACCAGAAAGATGTGCAATCAGTGGCAGTATCTCAAGTTATCTTGTTTTTAGGACTGCTGTTCAGGTTCTGTTTACAGTAAGGCCTGTCTCTGTTCTACTTTTCTCCAACTTTTCTCTCCCTTCAAACAGGCTTCTGCATTTTTAAAGCATTTCTTGTCTTCCTCCTCCCATTTCTTGCCATTTTCAAGTGTTTCAGCTTTCTAGTTCACTTTTTGACTAGTTTTATATAAAAATAACAGTTGGGTGGTGGGGGTTTTCCTGCTTTCTTTAATGAAAGCGCAACCAATGAACTAACCATATAGAACACTTCTGGAAGGCAAATCTTCATACTAACAGCTACCATCTTGAATGAAGGTAATACAGATACTGAAAACCTCATTATTCCTCCCTTAGCTTCTGGTTTAGCAAGAGACAGGGTTCATGCTGCATTGGGCTGGTCCAGGTTTTGCTGCTTTTGTCACGAAGGGGACTGGGGACAGAAGCAGGGGCAGCGCGGGGTCCCTCTCTGCCCCAGAAGGCTCTCCGGGAGAAGCAGAGGCACCCCACGGCCGCCCTGCGTCGGGGTGCGTGGCGGCTGGGCACCGCTCTCGGGCACCCGCGTGGGACTGGACGCGGGATAACACCGAGGCGTCGGGGACAACAGCAAACGCTTGTCCCCCAGCGGGTTTCACCCCGCGTGTGAC
>NW_009190844.1:4262-27346 GCF_000690835.1 Fulmarus glacialis | reverse complement strand
AACTCTATCCCAGCCGAAACCAGGGCAGTTACTTTTTATTTGCTTTTTTTAAATAAAATATTCATCAGATAATAAATAAAGTGTTAATTTACTTTAAAGGAGAAGAATTGCTGTGCAGCAGGGTTCAGTATATCTGTAGAGACTACAATATGCTCCAGATTTTTGAACTATTGAAGATTATTGAACTATTCTTTGATGATATTTTCAGAAGCTCTGTTAGAAGGAGCATTTCTGATGGAAGACCCTCAGTCACAGTAGGTATTTGGGTATTAAGTACTTAGCATTATTGGATACTTTCCACTAAGGTGTGACAGATGCCTTGGACTTTTAACACATTTATTTTTACACTCACTAGCCTGCTAGTCATCACATATTAGCAATGTGGGATTTAACCTCTGTTGTTTCCTAAATCTTACCTGAAATCAGCCTGACTGGACAAGGTACAGAAGCCGATATAGCCCCTGTCTGATTGTGGGAAGAAATGGGAGAAAGAGATTAGTGCTAAAAATTGTATGGCTACTGCTATCTGTGTTTTTGCCATCAAGGTCGGTAATGGACCATTTCCTTGTTGCTGCTGTTGTCTTCAGCTGGGGAATATTGATATGTCTGTGTCGAGGCTGGAGTGCTGCAGTGCTTGCAAAGCCACTGTGAGAAGATCTTACCATTCAAACCTAAACAAAACAACCACAATATCAGCTTGGTAGTAAAGGCGAGGCCGAGTTTACTGCTTGCCAGCACAATCCTAACACATTTGCCTGATGATCATCAGTACAGGAGATAAGGTGTATCAAAATGATGTACTGGTAGTAAGGAATTTGGAACAGCATCAAAATACATCCCCAAAGACTACCGGCATCATCACTTAGTTTTAATTCCTACTTCATGAGCAGAACAACCCCGCTTAAGCATCACGTTCTCGCTGTATCTTTGTTGTCTTAATATCCGGTCTTAGGTAGCCTAACCCCAGCTTTATCAGGTTCATCAGTTGTACTACATCTAGTACAGTTTTTCTTTCTTTCTGTCCTGATAAGATTGTACATCATGTGAATGCTGTGGCGAGCTCTTATGTGAGCAATGTACCTTCTCCAAAGCATGCTCGATTCCTACAGCTACAACGTAAGTGACACGGGAATCTGTCACATACCTACTAGTGCTAATGATAAGGCTAAACCCCTGAAACCTCCATAGCTGAAATCTGTTTGTTCACCTTGCCTTGACTATGTGTGCATGTAGGTAGATGATATAGAGATATATATAGATATAGACACACACATGTGTGCATACCCCTGTGTACAAATGAAATTAGAACAGTTTTCATCAGGAAGAAAATAATGAAATGGACTATGTCCTAATTTTCATTCAATACAGTCTTTTCTTTTAGAGCTCCAAAAAGTCTTTAATCTTCCCAGCAATGTACAGCTAAACTTAATTTAAAGAGTTCTCATGGGACTGACATAAATTGGTTGCTCAGCAGTCGAGATCGTCTAATAAAAGGCTGATCTTTAAACTACAAAGACCGGGAACTTCCACTTCAAAAGATTATACTTTTTTCACTCATGCTTTTTCAAGCAAGGTGTTTTCCTTCTAAAAGGACACAAAAATAAAGAAATAAAGAAAGGGAGATGTAACAAAACACATACTTTAAAAGGTTTATATATTTTAAAGTAGTATTTTTAATACATTTTACAATCCATTTCACTGAATGTATTTTAATGAATGTTAGCTGTGGATTAGAAGAGATTACCAATGAGAAAGATACTGAAAAAAAACATTCTTAAACCTTTGACTATGTGAAAGTTTAATTGACATTCATAAAGTTCTTTGCAAAACTATAGTCATAATTATTATGCTGTATTTTGCATAACGTGTTCCAAATTTTCAAGTTTCAAATGTTTTAATGTTAGGAAATGTGTTAAAATATTTTCCCATTTCCAGAGGTAGAAGATGGAGCTGTCAGGATTTCCACCAGGAAGCCTGACACAACTGTCAGCAGCCAGCAGTGCCCCTTGCAGCAAAGAAGGCCGACAGGATCCGGGGCTGCTTTAGGAAGAACGTTGCCAGCAGGTTGAGGGAGGTGATCCTTCCCCTCTCCTCAGCACTGGTGAGATACATCTGGAGTGCTGGGCCCAGTGTGGGGCTCTCCAGCACAAGAGAGACATGGACATACTGGAGCAAGTCTAGTGAAGGACCACAAAGATGATTAAGGGACCAAAGCATCTGACCTAAGAAAGCACTTGCTCTTTCTAGCTCCGAGGGCTGGGATGTTTTAGGCTGGAGAAGAAAAGGCTCTGGTGAGTCTTATAAATACGTATAAATATCTGATGGGGCCTGGGTAAAGAAGACGGAGCCAGGCTGTTCTCAGCGGTGCCCAGTGACAGGATGAGAAGCAATGGGCACACATTAAAATAAAAGTAATTCCATTTAAGCATTAGAAAATCTTTTTTACTACGGGGGTGGTCAAACACTGAGATAGATTATCCAGAGAGGCTGTGGAGGCTCCATCTTTGGAGATACTTAAAAACCACCAGGACATGTCCCTCAGCAACGTTCCCTAGCTGACCCTGCTTGAGCATGGCGATTGGACCAGCTGATTTCCAGAAATCCTTTCCAACCTCACAGGTTCTGTGATTCTGTGATCAGGATATTGTCCTGTATGTGTTTTTATGCAGAAAATTCCAACTTTTAAAATATAATGAATACAATTTTGCAGTCTCTACACGTGTTCAGGACACGAGACTTTTCCATATAATTTCAAGACGTGGTTCACACAGTACATTCAATATAGATATACTTAAGAAGTTTTTCTTAACACAGTGACATTTTGAAATAAATATATGCATGTGTACACATATGTGTATGTATAATATAATAAACATCAAACACATTCCTTATTTTTCAAAAGGAACAAAGATTTGGTATACGTTAAATAGACCCATAAGTATTTGCAGAACTGAGGATTTTAATTTCTTTTTAGGTATTATAATGCATTCATTACAGATACTGTAATATTTCTACAGATTGCATTACTTAATCCTTCTCTGAAATACAATCTCTTTTCTGAGCGGAATATGTCATGATAAGCAACTCTAAGCTATAAAAACTGCACAATTAATTTCAGAAGCAAGCAGAAAAATAATATATTTATGCACACAACCACACTATTTCAAGTGCCTAGGCATTAGTCATGTTCTTGATCTTCCCCTTTCTTTTTGCAGAGTATGTGACGCTTGAATCTTTTCATCGTTCACTGAATGTATATATTAGGAAGCGTTTTGTGGTTTGCTGCATATGGTGGCATGATTGGATGCTATATGGTCCATTTCAAAGTAGACATAAGCTTTCTAGTTTTCTGCCATTCAGAAGGAATGGTGCTGATCCATGTGTTCTCTTACAGTCTAATGTTCCTTCTAGAAGTCTTTACTTTCTGCTAACATGGTATTTGCTAAACGTAAAAACTATCTGAGTCTCATCTTCTGAATAGAAGATTATTAATGATCTCATAAAGTTAATGATGTCATAAAGTTAGGCAACATGGATTATAGGCACATCAAGTTTTCAGTATGGTGGTTTCTTACCTCCACTCTTCAGGATTCAGAGTAAAAGTCAATATTTATCATTTCAGACTGGCAGAATTTATTTCCTTAAGGTAAATCCTTCCAGGGGCTGTAGGAATGACAGTGTCAGCCTTGTTTATCTACTACTCAACTTTTTAATAATTTTTGATAGAATTGATGTTTTATACTTACACTGTACATGTTTCCATCACACAGTCCATGTGACCAGTTGAAGAGCTCTGAACCTGTTGGCCAAATTTGAAGTACTGAACTGTCAGAGCTAAATTCTTACACATTTAGTGAAGGCAGGGCAGAGTAGAAATACTTTGTAAATGGCTTGATTTAAGGAAAAGCTGCATTCTATTAAAGATCATAAAATCTGCATGAGACAGAGCGTCCCTATAAAAGTCCCAAATTCAACATAAACTGCTCCGAGGATCACCCGTTAAATTTATCCACAAGAAAAATCTGTCTCCTGTGCTGTAGGATTAGTGCAATACTAATTCAAACCTGAGATTTTCGTGGAGTAAAACACAGGGAAACAACCTAGTTTTAAACGGTCCAGTCTGCTTCGTACATAAACTGTGCTGAATTAGTGCCTGAGATTTGCTCCACCACTACCTGATTTTGTGCTTACACATTGGTGCTTGCATGCTTTTCTTCTTAACAGTTAACTGTGACGGACAAAAGCCAATAAACACAACAGAAATAAAAATTCTAAGAGAAATGCAGTATTATCCATATAACATTTCATTTAATGTCAACAAGGCTATAAAAATAAGTGAAGCCAGAAATTACAGCTCCAGTGAGGTTAGTATTTGTTTCTTGGTGGTTTGGTGCTTCTTGTGTTTAGCAGATGCTATACCTCAGGGGGGAAAAAACCCCCAACAATTACAGTTTACAATTAATGCCTCTGTAGTTCCTAACATTTTAGTGACTAATCACAACAAGCTGCATCATTACACTGCAGTATACACAATTCCTCTGTTAAAAGGGTAGTTTAGAAAGAGAAATTTAAGTTCCATCTGTTTTTTTCATCCAGTGACATTCTAATGGAAAATACAGAAACTGTTCTGAACAGCTTGAAGGTCTTGAAGGTCTTGAACTTGAACTTGAAGGTCTCTGTCCTAGATGAATGACATTCTTCTCCATATCTCTCCCATTAAATCTTCATTTATTTTCTGCATAGCTTCAGTTAGAGACTCTTAATCCTGCTGGGATTTAACAACTAAATGTCTCTGGGATGCAGACTGCATTTGGGAAAATACATTCTTCCTAAAGAAACGTAAAAGCCAAGGGATTTAGATTATTAGAAGTTACGAGTTTTGAGGATGTGGGTCTTAGATATCTGAAGTGTCAGGTGGCACTTAAGTCCTTTTGTTAACCTACTTGTCTGCTTCTCTGCAGATATGTCAAGACCAAATTGTATCAATCAGACCAGTCTAATCTGCTCATACAACAGCCTAACCAATCTTGTAGATAGATAAAAGGCAGTAGATGTCAAATACTACAATTTTTTTAAGGTTTCTCATAACAGACTGAGCAAATTGGGGAAGATGGTTTAGATAAAAATGCTATTGCCTGGTTACAAAACCAGTCAGAAAAGCATATTCAGGGTAATCAGCACTGACTCAAGAGTCAAAATGGAGAGGTGTGCTGAGAGATGTTTGTCAAGGGCCTGTCCTGGCATGGTATTGTTTAATATTTTTATTGATGAGAGGAGTGACAGAAGAGACTACATGGCTCACTAAATTCAAAGATGGTCTAGATGGAAGGGAGCTAGCTTGCCGGAGGACAGGTTTGAGTTCAGAGTGGAGTCTTGACAGGTGGAGATTCAATCTGAAAAAAGTAGTGCACTGTAGGAAAGGATCTGTGGATTATCTGAGATGATTCCCGAGCACAGGCAAACAGCATCATATTGCTGCAAGAAAATCAAACATCAGACTGGGACTGATAAACAGCAACGTGAAGCTGCAGAACATGTGAGCTGGTCCTTCCACCGTACTCAGGTCTGGCAAGGCCTTACTACAGTACCATGTCTGGTTTTGGGCACGACAGCAAATGGATGTGGAGCAATTGGACAGAACTGAGGCATGCTGAGGCATGTGCCGTATGGAAAAATTGGACAAAACAAGATTGTTTAGCCTAGAGAATGGGGGACTGGGTGGTGACACGACAGCAGTCTATTAAGTAAAAGGTGGAAGAGAAGGAGGTTCACCTGTTGTTCAAGCCCATAGTAGACAAGACAAGAAGTAATGGCTGTAAATTACAACAAGGAAGCATCAGCTTAGATACTAGTGGCTTGAAGTCTCCAACTTGGCAGCTTTGTAAAAGCAAGAATAATCTCACTAAAGATGATCTTGCCTCAGGAATTTGGCTGTACTAGGTGACCTCTTTAAAGGTCCTTAAGCCCTGTGATTGACTGTCTTATTGATGTCTAAATCTCAACTAGAATTGATGTCTAAATCTCAACTAGAATTGATGTCTAAATCTCAACTAGACCGTTTTCCTCTAGCAAAAGCCTCAAGCAATAACAAAACTGACCCCTGAATATCTTCAGCACCTTTTTTAGGTTATCCAGACCATAGCAATATTGTATTCTGAAGCTGTAAAACATTATTTTGCCCATATTACTCTGCATTAACTGAATGATGATGGGAACACCTGCTGCTTTTCGTAAAAAGATATTGCAACACAGGCAGTGGTTACTTCATTTATTGCCCTTCCTGGGACCTGCTCAGCCGTAGCATAACCTGTCAATTATGAAACAGAGAGAACTGCTGAAAATGCCAAGGCAGTGGCCAGATTCATCTCACCTACCTTCCTATGTCTACAGTATAAATGTCTACAACTGCACCACTCATGCTAATCTCCATTCATGGTGAACAGAGAAAACTAGGCAATTTTAGGATGCAATTCATTTGACTTATTTTAGATGTCTATATTAGGGTGAGATGAACAGAAGTGCTTATTTTTTCTCCATTGACTAGATGCAGACTAGATGAATAGCTCAGATGGGAAAATCTGCATGGCAGATATCCTCATTTTCTAAGATAAATTCTATCTGGTGTGTTAATTTCAGAGTCCAACAGTATCCACGTAATATTAGATACACAACAGTGCTGACTAGCAGCTGTTTGAAAGAGAAGGTAATAGAGAGAAGACCTCACTCCACCTCTCAATTAACTCCTACAGCTGTTAATAGCAAATAAATCTAGGAGGTAGAGATTATAAATCAAGTTGAAATGACTGACCCCATAAGAAAGGAGTATGATCATGCAAATTATGTTAAAAACAGAGAATTAATATGTAAAATCAGGGCCAATATCTTTCAGCTGAAGAGTCTATTGATTAAAATTGCTGTGTACAACTGCAGTGCACTGGTGTTTATTTTTAATTAGAACAACCACTTATATTGAAAAGCATAGTATTTCTTCCCTTGGGCCCTCCAGATGAAGTGTTAAGGTCAGGTTCATGCTATGTCTGGAGTTATATATTCATTATCAGATTATTATTTTTTCAATCATTAAAAAAAATAATTTAAAAGGGAGGAGCACTTCACCTCACTTCTAGCCCTAAGATGTTTGCTGGAAAATGGCTGCCTTTCCTATTTCAGTATTTTCAGTAAAACACTATTTTATAATTGAGAAAAGAGCAGAATGCACTCTTTAGCCTCGGTCTTTGGGTCTTTAACCCTGCCTTCCTCTACAAGATCAGATAGTTTTCTTTTCCTCTGGACTCAACAACTGTGTTAAATAAAATAAAATTGAAATCTTACCAAATATACAGGTTTTTACCAGTGTCTCCCTTGAAGGGCCAGGCATCCTGACTAGTTCCATAATCCCTGGCTCTTCCACCTCGCCCTTTTTCCCTCTTCTCATCTCCTCCCTTGTTAACATTTGTCCCCGATATATTTCTCTCTCTTTATATTTATTATGGTGTTCTGTTCTGGGATTGCCTATGACAGTCAGATCCCATGCTGATGGCCACAGTGTATGTACCCAATTAGCAGAAGCATTTAATTGCCAAGTTCCATTTTGAATATTGCTTTGCACAGTGCTGGAGTCACTCTCAGACAGTCACTTGCAGGAGGAAAATAGAAGAAAACTCTTAGCTCTGGGGCTACTAGAGACAAAGTTTTCTCAAGTGTATGGAGGATTAATGTTGTTTGATTGCTTGAGGATCCAGAATACAGAAGCTAATCAAGATGGACAAAAACCATCCTGTAGACATTTGCCCCACAGAACCCTGAAAATATACACAGCATCAGACTGTATTTCTTTAAGCCTTCTAAAAAAATCCATCAAGTTTTGCAGGAAATAGTTTGCATAGAAAACAGAATAACTGTTTTCTATGAGTAAGGAGTAACTAGGGATCATAGGAAGATTTCTGAGAATTCAGTGTATATTACTGAGATACATTGGAGCCCTGAAAAATCAGGCTGAAGAACCTTTGTCTGAACAACAGGGGGTTATACAGAAGTCTCTAGAGCTTCATTATAAACATGTTTTTAGATAGCTCCTTGGGACTCGTGTCGAGATGGAAGAAGTCTGTGTGGAGAAAGAGTTATTAGTTAATTCCACTCCTTTTGTAACAGCTACAAAACTTTCCTGTTATTAACCATGAAATTTTGAATCCCCAACAAGTTTCCACGGATCTTCCAAGGTAAAAGCCCATAACCTTGCTCAAGTGGAAAAAAATAAAACTACTATGCCTTGTAAAAAATATCAAACATTTTTTGCACTGTGGAGTGTTTGTAAATATGGCATGCAACACTACTGCATTGTGACTCGACCGTTACATGCCTATATTCACTAAACACCGACAGCTTATTTTAAACAATATATTGAATATGGTTTTGCTGAAATGCATCACAAATAAAACTGTTGTTTCCCTAAAGTAAACTGCTAAGCAGTGAAGTTCAGACATTCCTAGAGAAATTTATTCATTTCTAAATCACTTTCATGTCACTGTCATGCACAAAGATTGAAAAGACCTTCACACACAAAGGCCTGCCATTGCAGATGAGGTCAATGAAAATACCTACACGATGAAGTTTGCTGGATCAAGCTCTTAATTTCCTGCTTAGCATTTTACGTACCGTAGGAAAAATGATTCATCAATATTTTATGTGCATATTTACTTATTTCCCAGTGACCTCCAGACAACTGGTATGTTCCAGACTGCAGTCACTGAAATTGCATTATAAATAAACAATACAGACACGAAAAGCCAAATGCATAGGTGGGTAAATAAGCAGATTCCAGAATGCCACACAGTTATGGTCTCTCGAGTTAACACTGAGATTGATGATGCATCCCCTTACTATGATTTAAATTGTCTTCTAAAAAGACAAGCAGGTGCTCCAAGCTGGAGAATCCAAATACCTGTGAGATATTGCATAACGCAGTAGAAATACAAACCAAACAAATAAAAGATCAGAGAACAGATTGAGTGCTGCAAATCAGAACGGAGTGCAAAAGTCACTGCTTATCCTCCCAATGTCTGGCTTAGGTTAGAGCAACATGCGAATTGTTCACGTGTGGGTAAGCAAGGACTGCCTCGGAAGCAGATGCTGAAGATCGCCTCTGGCTGTGGCCAGGCTGCTCCCAGTCTGGCCTTTGGCAGCAGTACTGGTGGTGGAGAACTCCAACGCACCATGCAACTGGCCCTAAAGCAGCCACAGATCAGGGCCATGGATGACGGGTGAGATCACGTGTTATTTTTCCATCCAGTTTCTGTTTTCAAGCAGAATCTGAAAATCAGCTGTCCAGTAAACTCCAGCTGGATTAAGGGCTTTTAAATGCATGAGGATAGGTTTCAGTGGTGACACCATCGTGCTGTTAAGTGATACTTTCCGACAGACACAGTAATCTCTGCAACATGCTACAGCTGTACGCCGGAAAAGCTCCTTCTGTGTACAAACCTGACATCAGTAAAGCATAAAAGATGGAATTGCCAGTAATGACTGCATAGCAGATGAGAATTTTAATGCCATATATAAAGAAAGCAAAAAGCCAAGACCAGAAAAAGCCACCGTTAGGTAATAAAAACATTTTTTTTTTTAAATCCAACAAGCTAGCAATCTAGCAGCAGTCTTTTTTTCTGATTTTCAGCTCACAGCTGCTAAACCCCAGCTGTGCACACCTTATGTGGCAGCCCACATGCTATTCCTGCAGCTTTCCAAAGGCCACACTTGGTGAGCTGACTTTTAAGAGGATGCAGTGGTTCCTGCTTGACCAAGAGGAAGGTCAGACCGCTGAAAATTGTTCAAGGCTTTAATGTGTCCCAAATAGAAATTACTAGCCAGCAGTTGCTGGAGAGAACAGACGGTCTGATCGCACCACAGGTTAAACATCGCTAAAGCTGATGAGCTCTCTACTGCTCTGCTGGTGGAACTAAGAAAAGTAAATCTAATCTCTGCAGCATTACTGCTCCTTATGCAAAGGAGCTTTTTACAAGTGTTGCTAATGGAGTGACTTTATTATCAGTGTCGCCTTATACTTTGCATTAGGAAATTTAGTTCAACTTGCATATAGTTTTTCCAAACTAGTTTTTTTCAGGCATATGACTTGACATTTTTCCATGCCCAAATACCCAGAATATAGTCTTTAGTGAATTCCTAAGATGCTGATGTTTCTCTTTAGGAAACCCTGGTACTTTATCCTTTGGACAAGGACTTGTCATTTGTCAGGGAGGTACTTCTGTTACTTCTGTAATTTTGGCTCAAACTCAGGTGAACTGACTGCCCAGTAAGTAAAGACTGCTGCTGTTTTACAGGTTAAAGGTGTAATGAGTCAGGATGCAATAAGCATGACTGAGTATATTCAGGTGAAAAAAATTACATGTGCCTGATCTCTGGTACAGAGACCAGCTGGCCTGACATTGCCCATTGCACCGTTATATTCTCTTTCTCCTTGCAGCAGGGGGGCCTCATTGCCACTACCTGCTGGGAAAGGTCCCTGGCTGTGCTAATTTCCGAATGGTGCCAGTGAATTGTTTGTTGGACTGCTTGTTTGCCCAGGTCAAAACTGTGCCATCACCTGAGATTACAGACAGGTGAGTGTCAGTGCCCTGAGACTGTTTAATTTACTAGTACAGCTTTGACCTCAGAGCTCCTGATCCCATGTGTCACCCTTACATACAAACACACTTCATACTGTCCCTGTTCCCAAGCAAACTTGAGTTGCATGAGCAACATACAGCATGTATATGTTGCCCCAGAATTACCAGTGGCAAGCCAAACTTTCCTTGAAACTGCTTCCTTTGCCTAACTTTAGGAAACCCTTCTCCTCACTTTGGGGTCGTGGCATTAAGCAAGAAGCAGCCTGACTTGATACCCGCTAGCTTTGGTGTGCTGAGCAAGGGGGGTACTGGACCCGACGGGGCAAAGGAAGACATTGGAGAACTACCACTTAGAGCTGCTGGAGAGATTGGGGGTGCCTGGGCACTGTGCAGGGGAAACAGCACCAGGTGGACACAACTGGTCGAGGCCCTGTGAGCAGCATTCCCTGTTAAACAGTGCCAACCCATCCCCAGAGTAGCTCCCTGATGCTACTCTGCATGCTACTCAGCATACGCTCGCTGAGACACCATCTTGGTGGAGAAAAGAGTCTGTGATCATATTGTCAAAGATCGTTATAATCCATGCATAAAAAGGGCAAATTAAGCTTGAATGGAAAAGTTTGATTTTACCACCTTGTAGCTTTTTAGTGTTTGTCTTTCCAACATTAATAATGTACTTTCAAAACAGATTTTGTGGCTTATTTGTCACCTAAGATAAAATGCACGAATATGTATTTAGCCTTTCTCTGTACAGGGATGCCATGAGCATCCTGGGTACTATGGCTAAGCCAAACCACTAGGAAATATGATTTAGAAATCGAAGATTTAACTAACAATACTTGCAGTTAAATAGTTTAAGCACTTTTGCTTGTTTGTTTCAGATAAAAGTGCCATAGACCACCCTTCAAGCAGAACTCTGGGAGGATGACACTGTATTGTTTGTACCTGCAAATGTTACCAACTTATAGCTGTAGTAATGAGCTGCTGAACAGCATATTGCTTTAATATTGGAAAAATGAGTTTAGAAAAAAGACAGACTATAGTTAATTACAAACATACCCGTTGCTCACATCTGAGAGCTCTCTGGTAGGAATCAGGGCAGATATTCTCTATTTGGTACCAGACATAGTGGAGGAATTTGACGAACAGTCTGTCTGATGGTAAAATTAAGGACTCATTGGTTCTATGGGGTGCTTAGAGTTGTAATGAATTGCCTTCAGATAGGTTACTTGAACCCTTGTGTTGGCTTAGGTATCAGCATCTGTGCAAATTCAAGCCTGAGAAAGTCAGTGTTGGTTTTATCCACAAAGGAGACCATCCTCCAACAGCCTTTCCTGCTTTTTTGGTAGGGAAGCTGTGTCAAGTTAGTTCAAAACTGCACGAAGTTTTAGATACGGAAATACAAGTGATGACCTCCAATGTGCTCAGAAAATACAAATGAGATTTGGACCTCTTTTAAATATTAATTAAATGAGATGTACTATAAACTAATTAATATAATCTAGCCTTTGCTTTGCAGTGGGAACATATGAGATATTCACAGATAATAGGTCAGACGAGGAGACTTAAAAGGAGACAACCTTTTAATTCAGAGCTTACATTAAATTTTGTTTATTCATCAGATCCCTTATTGCATTTATGAGATTTGGAGGCACAATATGTACTCATTCTGTCACGACAGTATAAAACCCCTTATTGTTTGGCATCAGTTGTAAGTGTATATTAAATAAAAAGCTAACAAAATATTAAAAACGGGGTCAAAATCAGGGTGATTACATTTTTTGTCACATCTGGCATTCGGTAATTATTTCAGTGTCTTAAAATGCAAGCGACCAACTCCGTAAGAAATGGATTATCCATGCACGTATCATGAGGCAAATCCAGACGCTTCCCTCGTAATAAAAAACGCTCCCTTATCTGCCAAGAACACACTGTAGATTCTCCACGACTCCACGTACTCGTTGGCGTATTTTAGAGTCAGATGCAGTGATGAAATCACAGCGCCACTGTGAGGACGCAGGTTTACATCACCAGCGGACACGACCACCCTCCCCTGACCTTGATTTTCCTTGAACCTTTTGGGCGTGTTGGTCAGTATGTGATCGAAACAGTCAGCAGGCTCATCGGGGTTTGGCTGGCAGCCAAACAGCGTCTGATGCTTGGGTTCAGACTCTGCATGTACTGGGCTTGGGGAAGGATGCTTGTTTCAAGGATGGAAAAAATTGGCCACCATTAAGATTAAAATTCAAAATGAACTGTGACCGCATGCTCATTAAGGGAGCAATGAGATAAACTGTGTGGTTTTGCATGACTGTTTATTTGTGAGACAC
The DNA here is from genome assembly GCF_000690835.1 of Fulmarus glacialis. Lineage (NCBI taxonomy): Eukaryota > Metazoa > Chordata > Aves > Procellariiformes > Procellariidae > Fulmarus > Fulmarus glacialis. Next base: position 14,397 of record NW_009190844.1, on the reverse strand, counting down.
GCTCCCAGTAAATGTCAGCTATTAACAATACAGCTGATAACCATTCAAACAAATTATAGCTACATTAAAAAGGTTTTTTTTTTTCCAAAGTGTCTGTCCCTCATTAAAAACAGAGGTTTTTTTTCTCTGAAGCGTCTTTTTTTTCAGGAGATGATTGATTTTCCAATTCCACAAGGCCCTTATCCAGGCGCTGTTCACCACCTTCCTCTCCCAGCTCTCCATGTCTGCTTAGATGTGGCCTGCGCCATACATAGCTGTTTACGTGCATTGCTAAGTACTTCAGTGCCTCTTGAAATCTGGGCCCTAAACTCTTACGTGTCTATTCTTTTTACCAGAATGAATGTGGAAAGTCTCTGCAGGTGCAGATTGATGGGAGGTCAGAGGGTTAATATGCACTGCATGTTCTGGGTTGTACGAGGATGGGGAGAAAACTGCATCTCTGATTTCAGGTTGCCTACAAGGACAAGCTGAGGGGCATCCTGGAGACAGTCCAGACTCCAGGCTCTCTCGGGTCCAGATAGCTCAGCTAAACATAGACAGGATGATGGGGTCACAGTGAATTCACAGCTTTTATGAAAGGGAACAGATATTCTCAGCAACAGGCCCCATCTCTCACCATCTGCACCGTTGTACAGTATTGCAGTATTTTTAAGTCCAAAAAGGAGAATAATTTTAGGCTCTAGTTTTCTTTGTTTCTACACAAAGAGACAGCAACAAAGAAATATCTGGAAATAGAGTGGTTCTAAACATTATCCTGTTGCTTCTGAAGTTGTGTAGGAAGGTCAATAGCCATCAAGTATTCATGAACAGCTCTGCAGGTCAGTGAAGGGGAGACAAAACTGGCTCAAAAACAGGTCAAGAAAGGTGTCTGCACATAGAACTGAATCCCATGTAATTCAAGGATCTGATGAGTGTTTTTCCAGCTTTTCTTATGAGAGAAGTCTTCTATTAGAGTAACATTTTGTCCAGCACAATATATTCCTTTTATCAAGGGAGTTGGCGGGGGGAGAGGACAGAAGCTCTTCAGGCTGTGGAAGTTGAATTTGATAGGATTCACAGAAGAGATTTGAGGAGCTAATCATCCTTATAGCTGCTCAAGTCCAATTTTTATCCCCCAAAGCTACTAAATTTTTTAAGCATGTATTTTTGGCAGTGCTCTCCAGCAAATATCTCCCCTTGGAGCATATTGAATTGTGTAGTCTGTATTACATAAATGAGCTGCTTTGCCATCTCTGTAACCCCTAAATGCTAGTAAGACATATAACCGGGTATTCCCTATCTCACCAGTCTGACCTAATCTTAGCCTTCCACTTAACAAAGCCAGAAGAGGACAGACATTCAACACAGGGCTTGGGACACGGTGGCATGCAGCTCTGCAGTGCCTAGATGCCAGCATCCAGAGTCAGAACTGACTGTATTAGGTCCCCAAAAAGTCCTATCCAAATATGAGGGAAGCTCAGGTGTCTACACCAGGATTCAAAGCAATTGGCACTCTCACCCTCTGCCAACCAAAGGAAATACCGTAGCTGGCAGTATGTGTGATATTCCGTACATATATCTATACACATATATGTTTCCAGATAGAGGAAAAAGGGTGGGGAAATGCAAACCAAATCAAGGATTCATTTGCATATGTTTATTCCTCCCTGGGTTGCCCCTATCATGGGTTCAGTGTCATTTAAATGAGTGGAGTAGGAGGAATATTGTCCACAACCACAATTTGGAAGGAGATATTTAGGCACTACTTGGGCACCCCATATGTCCCATAGACCTCTCATTGTCATTGGCACAATGCTTAAGAGGGCTGCCAGGTGCTAGGAAAGTGAAATAACTGTGGGTTTTGAGGGTTTTATCAGCTCACTATAGACAGGAGAGATACGCAGCTCTGCCTTCCAAAATTTCTCTCTTCTTTAAAGAAACACCCATCTCATACAAGTCCACTATCTCCATAGCACATCCTCCTTAAAACATGAGGGCATTATCTTAGCTTACTAAATGCAAAGACACCTGGTTTGATTACTGTCCTTCCTGAGAAACTGTGAATGTCTCACTTCATATCAGTTCCCTTCAAAAGAAATGCATGTCTTGTGCCTATATGGCAGAAGAGGTTCATTCATCGGTGGCTGGGCTCACGGCCCTGCACTGGGAGACGGCCAAGACCGGTCTGCGCCACACAGCCTTGCTGCTCGGGGAAGGCAGGCCGGCTGAGATTTTCTCATCACTTGACGTTTTCTGCAGCACGCTGGAAAAAGAGTAGGGCTGAAATTGGCAGATCTGGAAGGGCTGAGCTGCCACCACCGTTTTCACCAACAAAGCTGAGGGCAGCCCACACGCGGATGTTCGATTCCTTCCCTCTGCTTCCATCTCCAGGGCTCCCAAAGGCAGAACTCCCTAGTGGCTCCTGGGCACAGGAGGGCACAACACACTCTGAAAACACTCGAGAGAAAAGTAAGTCCTTCTGCTAACCTCAAATTCCAGTCTTGGACAGCTGCATAAAAAAATAAATATCACGATTTTGACTATTTCAGTTTTCTGAATTGGTGCACCACCCACGCAGTGAGCCTCCCAAAGAAGTGTCGTGTTCCTCAAGCCTTCTTATGGGTCCTTACAATTTTGCAGCCACCAAATGTTTGGCAACACTTTGTCAAACATTTTCTGTATTCCCTGGCTGAAAGCAGTTTGACTCTCGTAGAGTAAGGACTGGGTCAAGACTGTCAAGTTTGGTAGGGACTATGAAGACACAGTGAAAAAGACCTGGAAAGTATTGAGATGTAATACAAGATTTTGAGTGATTATGGAAAGGCCAACATTAGAAAGACATCTGGAGGAAGAGGAGACTTAGTGAAGACGAGGAACCGCAGCTATGTGGGTCTTCCACCTACCCTGTGTACAGCAACTGTGGCTGTGCTGAGTCAGGCAGCAAGAGCCAGAAATCTCATCAGATGAATAAAGGTTGTGAATTAAATACCACAGCGAGTACCTGGATCTTTTCGGATGTACTTTAATCATCTAATTAGTCCCAAAACTGAAAAGTGCACAACCGTACTTCAATTATTATCTCTTTTCTGCCTAGGTAGAGTAGTCACCCCTTCACCTCAAGAAAAGCAGGTCAGTGCCAGCGTGTATCGCTCACACTATCTGAAAATAAGATATATATTGTTTCTGGGGAATCTCTCATCCTGAAACCCTTGTCCTTACACTTGAAGAGAAACACATGTAAATTGAGATCACCGAGGTTTCTATGGACTTGGATGATAAATTTGTACTCATTCCTGTAGAATTTAGGAAATGGCATATTTCATAGCAATTTTGAATGAGATTATTTTAAAGGTTTTTGATTTATTTTCTTTGTGGTGCCATGTTGATAACATGAAAGATATGCAATATCACATACAATAACAACAGAAAAAATAATTACACCGGTGGACTACTAAAGGCTTATTTCATCACATTTTTATAACACTAACATGCTAGATTAGAATATCTGATCGTGTTTATCAAATGAATGCCAGAACCCAGTAATCACACAGTCACTGGGAGCTACTTCTGCACTCCCACAAAAGCTGCACTCATTTACTTTCGAACTTGTGGCTACGAGCCAGCGTAAATGGGCAGCCTAAAATTATTAAACAAGGAACTGCTTATTCAGTTGTGAGAATCTCTCTGGCTACAGACCTTCGGTAGCTCCTGGAGCCATTAAATCAAAAGCCTGATCCAGTTCCTAGCCTTGCGTGGGAACTTGCTCAGACTTGCTTCATTTCTCACTTCACCAGGGCTGAGCTTTCAAACCTGCACAACTTCTACAATATTTGTAAACTGCTGATGGTACAGAACTGTATTCCTCAAACATTGTTTTGCATTCTGGTGAGAAAAATAATTAGCATAAGCGTATTTCTGTAATTGCAGTAAAAAGCTTTGCTTTCTCATGGTGCTAAAACATATTTTTAATTGGATTCACAAACTGAATTCATTTTATATAATCGCCTTGGATTCTGTAGTTCAGCAGTTAAAAATCATTATCCCGGCTGGCCCCTAGCAGTCTTTCCCCACATCTGACCAACCAGTCCTGAATACAGACACGCGTGAAAGGCTGCCTCCTGCTCCAGGGGATGATGGAAATGCGGGAAGCTATCAATAGCCAGCTCAGGCTAATGAAAGCACATCTCTGCAGGGGCTGAGCAAGCTGATGATTGGTTGCTAATTATATGGGGCAAGTTCAATTGCATTTCCCTGCAATAGGTTATGTCTGCTTGACCATGATATCTACTCGGTTTATGTACCCATTTAATTACATTGCAGCCTTCATACTCGCAAACTGCAGAAACTCTTATTAAGTGAATAATTCAGAAATATATCGGTTATCTCATTTTTAAACGGTTTTTGCCAGTCTTATCATATAAACTCATAAAGAATTTTCATTGTGTATGTATTCAATAGAAATACCAAAGTATAAATACCATTTTGGTATCTAATTTCTCCATGCCAAAAAAGCAACTCTCAGCCTCTTCCATGTATCTCCTCTTTTTATCCTTACCTCTATATTTCTACCAAATGAGCCATCTACAGCTGCTGCGTAGAGCTCCTCTGCCCAGCTCTTTCCTTGCTTTCCCTGGGATTGATTCAGCCTCCCTTTAGAAGCTTCTCTGCACAGAGCTTTTACAGCATTTTTGGAGGAAGAAATATTGTGTCATCCAACTCAATGTCTCTTCTGCTTTCAGCACAGCAGCCAACATATTTTTTCTTGATATCCCATTCTATGTCAGTTTTTGTCTGACCCCCCTTCAAGATCTCCTTCTCCTTGGTAACTCCTCTGCCTTTCTCCTACACTTCAATTCTGTTTTCTTCCTGTGCCTACTTAGTTTATCTAGTTAGTTGGAGTCAGTCTGAGCTTCCAGCCTGACACCTTCCAGATCTAACCCTTTGCTTATTGCCTCTCTGTTCAGACTTGTGTCTCAGCCTGTCTCTCTCCCTTGTCTGGGACAGAGTTCCAGCTACAGACCTTCCAGCATCTCTATCATCGTTCCAAACTCTCCACGTGATCTCCTTTCCTTGGCACAATTCAAAACTTTACTGTACTCTCCCTATCTTTTCCATTATTTGGCACTCATATTTGATTATCCTTCATATTTTTTTCTTTGTCCACATATTAGTAGTTCTTCTGTCAAATCTCTCTGTCTGTCTGTGTCTCTCTCCTTCTGTCTCTTGGGAAAGGAAAGTTATCTTTGTTACAGTAACTGGAGTTGTTTTAAGGTGTTTGGCCCACATATTTTCCACACTTGGTAATGTAGAGCCCATGAAATTGGAAAGGGGCCAGCAAGGGCATTAAGGGATCCTTTGCCACTGCAGAGTCCAGATTTGTTTAGTTTCCAAAGCAGAGGAAAAGAGTGCCAGTCATGGAGTAAAGGATGTTTATATAGCGTACGCTATTATGTACGCTTTGAAATTAGAGCCACGGGAAACACCTTTGCCCATGAGACATGATCTGAACCCAGCCAGTCCATAAATGGTTCAGCTGCAGGTCCATCTTCCTAGAAATCATTTTATATATTGCTGTGAAAACATTCCAGTTAAGCAGTCAGCAGTGTTATCATAGCACCAAGCTCCCACCCTTGGGATTATGTAGGATCTGCTCAGAACTAGAGTCTCAATAATGTTTTTTTCCTACTCTTCTCAGACCTTTATACAGCTTCCAAAGCTGAATCACAGTAGCTGTATTCAGTGCCTGGAAAAACAGTTCCTATTCATTATCATCTCTCCTCGGTCCCTCCAGTACTCCTTAGGTTGCCAAATTGCCATCAGTGCTTTTACTCTTAGTTTGTATTTATCTTCGTGTCCCACTGGCTCAGTTTCTTTTTGTGTTCTGTGTTCTTTTAGGAATGATAATTAAAAAATATATCATGCCTTTGTTTGAAATAATACCTTTTTTAAGTAGCATGTCCAGCTGCAGGCTAGGGTGCTTACTGGCTCGTATTCTACAGCCATTCACCAAAGTACAACACTATGAAATCCTACCACTAATAGCTATGGACCCAGTGTGGGAAAGGGCTATGGGACCTCATCTCTTAGGGACGTCAATGCACAACAGAACTGGGCTCCGAGGGAGCCAAAGGGTCAGGATGCAGCTTTTTGTTCCACAGTTGTGTGGGCAAAACTAGAAGTTTTATGAAATGTTATTTGTTGTCCATAATTCATTGCTTTTGGACGGGACCTAGAGGTTCACTTGATAACTAAAATACTAGGTGATGGAATATCACTATCAATACAATCTTTAAAAATTTTGTCTTATGCCCAGGTGTGTTTGTAGCCATTTTATCTTCTTGGGTGTACTGTCATGCTATTTTTCTGGTACATATCATGATTTATGCCCTTTCTCTTAGCGTAAAACTTATTTCACTGGAGTAATCACCGTTTCCAGTCTATCTTTTATCAATGACATCAACTCACTCGCCAGCCTAATGCTCCATTATCCCAGGAACATCACGTTGTTGTGGCATTACCTTTCCCTGGAGGAGGCTGAATTGCTTTTATTACTTCCTGCTTGAACAACCGCTAATCTCTCTTCTGGAGTTCTTCCAACAGGATGACTCTACTTCTGACACGACTGATTCAAATTGCCCTTGCCAAGATTTAACAGACTGAAATATCTGTCTCACTTTCTTCAAGGACAGAGATTTAATTTCCTATAGAATCTGTGATTTAAAAACAAGTGTTGGTTTTTGTGAGGTTTCCCATTTATCCTCCTGTTTTGATGAACTTGCCCACATTCTGAGTTTCCTGATGCCAAATTGCTAATTATTGGTATCTACAGCCAGACTCTATGAGGGTTTACAACCTCTGTTCCTATTTCTGTTTTCTGTTTTTCTGTTTCTGGGCTTCTGTTTCTATTAAAAATCTAAACTACCCAGAATTTGTTGTTAAATTCCTGTTTTCCTGCATTAATTTTCTGGACTGTGACATCTTAATTTGCTAACCTGAGCTGCTAAATCATCTGCTTACTTTTAAATCTAATGTTCAGTATAGAATAAGTTTTGTTAAACCAGTTCCTGAACTTTACTGATGTAAAAAGAAGTTAGATCTTCTAGGGCCAAGAGCTTAACAGCAGTCACAGGACAAATACATACTGTACCCAGCCTTCACCAAGTTAACACTGTGGCTGTATGCTCAAAATGTCCTGAAGGGACACCCCCATTTCCAAACTCACAAATTAAATTCCCCTGAGATTAAGCAGTCAAATTGCAGCAATGAACTAATATTCAAAAAGCTTTCAGCTTTACCTCTGAATACGCCGCCTACGACAGGGCTCGGGGCTTCCTGGGGTTGGGGAAGGAGAGAAGGGCTGAGGATGGTGGCAGAAAAAGAAAACGAGAGCCTTTCCCATGACCAGCAAAAGCCTCCCACGGTTGCCCTTCTCCACCACCCAGCCCCTCAGGCAGGTCCTGCAGTGCTAGCTATATTGCTATGTCAGCTTGCTCAGGGGTCTATAAACAGTATTATTGAAGCAAGTTGTGTACCTTAACTTCTGCTTTGAGCTGGAGGTGAGTATTTTTTATACAAAAGTCTGTCCCTCGAGCAACACCCTTTCAGTTCTTGGGGAAGTATTAGAAAAAAGTAGAGCCGGTTCCTCCTGCTGACAGGAGTCGATCAGAATAAACATCTCAGACAAGTAAGTGGATAGTTGCACGTCACGCAGGTCCCGCTGTCTCTCCGTTTCCTCTCACAGTCTGTAATGCGCCTTTTTACTCTTGGCAGAAGGATTTAAGAGATGGGCCTGAGTCTAATGGTTGGCTGCCACTCAAGAGAATTGACAAAAATAAGGGGACCGGCTTATCAGTGTCTCTTGTGAGAGGATAAAGATGAACTTTAAGACACCACCTGAGTTGGTTTTTTAAGCAACTTCAGATGGGGTGGGCCCTATCTCATTTTTAGTATCACTTAACACACCGGGATCTCCAAAAGCCTCCTTGTGCTGTTGTAACATAAATAACAACAACCACAACAACCGATTCCCTCTGGTGCTGGGTCTGATCTCATGGAAGAAAATCACAGATGTAAAAGAGTAGGAAAAAGAGACATATTTAATTATATTAAGATCTCTTTTCCAAGTTGCCTGGATTCTGACAGTCCAGGTTTCTCATTTTAACAAAGTGTTTAGACCTGGCTATTTCAAACCAGTTTAGTCCTACTCAGCTCAGTGGGAGCAGGGCGATATGACTAGCTGATGATCAAGTCTGTTCTCTTTTACTACTGGAAGGGTACAGGCACCACAATAGAAAGCTGAACCCACTGGAAAAAAATTAGCAAAGTATATGGTAAGAACAGTGAAAATCTGATCTTCTTTCCATTAACTTCACTGCCACATAAATTTCGATTTACTGTTAAGACTATTAACCACAGCAAGTTACTTGTTTTGAAGCTGATAGCGCACGTCTATAGTCTACCACCTGTAGTTTGACTATCCAAACCATAAGCAGAATTTTCTCGGCTTCTTTGCTGCTTGGAGCTGGTTTCAGAGTGGTGTGGGCCCCCGACGGGACTGTGCTTTTAACTGCGCCTGTGTCTGGATTCAGTGACAAAACTGTGCACTCAGATATTAGGTCCATTAACAATGACCGTATTTTCAAATGGAGAGTGTGACTTATTTGATTATCCATTTAGTCAGAACATGATTGCTGAATACCCTTTAGAATAAAGTATTTAAATCAACCCAATTCTCCCCGGATGTCTTATTAACTACTATTCAATAAAAGAGTGGCAATTACTTGGCTCTAAAATTGTTTTTTTCCCTCCAACAAAAACATTTTAAGGCATCACACAAGTGTACATGCGGCAGTGGGCAGGAAGGCTCCTTTTAGGTTTGGGCAATCAGCCATTCATCACTGCTTTTTGTTTCCTCAAGGTTAATCCTTCTTTCATCATGTTTTAGTGGCAATGAAGTTTTTCTAGATGGATTTGTTCCTGTCTATTAATAGAAACCCAGTGTGAAGATCTTATAGTTTCTATTTCTTTCAAAGCTTTAGAAGTAAATACATCTGTGATAGAAAAGTCTTGTCTTGGTCACTTACACTTTCCTCATCTGTGCCTTTTTTCTCTGATCTGTTGCTTACCTATTTACTCCCCATCCTCGTTCCTCCTGTGCCCTCTTCTTTGGCACTTACCCCTGAATTCTGCTGAGGCGTTAGTGTTTGAATAAATGTGTACATGAAACGTACCTTACATCTGGTACACCTACATCATATATATCAGCCACCCTATATGCTTATGATACATTCATGTCCTCTGACCCATGCGCTTTTGCCTGTTCATTGCTGGTGTTAATTCATGTCTTAATTAAAATATTTTGTTTACCTGGAATATCCATTCTCAGTATCATTGCACAGATGTTTGTGATCTCTTTGAAAAGCACACTTTAAATATACATATTTAATAGTGGCGATTTCTTGTGTCTCAAGTAAGTAAAGGAATTTAATTGCATATTGTCTTAAGAAATAGGTCATGCCATACAAGAGAGAGAAGAAAGCAGTCTCTGACAAGCTAACCTGAGGTAAAACTCATTTGTGATCACAAACAGAGCAAAAGCGGAGCACAGCAGTAGGACACACCAGCCACAGGAGATCAATTAACACCATCAGGACCTCCTTGTATCCCGTCTTTAGCTAGGGAGAGTCTCCAACACCTCAGAGAAAAGTGGAATATTCTCCCTGGTCACCGCTTGTGATTTTATCTCGCACTGGGGTGAACTCTGTGGGATCTCCCATCGCGCTTTCTGGTGGGCATGGTCACCACTCTGCTTGCAATAAGAAACATTGCCGAGATGGGTTTTCTAAACCAACTATTTTCTCAACGTGGCCAGAAAATATGATTGAGTCATTTTATTTAAAGCAATTATTGTTTGAGGGGTCCCCTCTCTCTCTTCCCCCCTCCCTTTTCAGGGTGGCGCAGTTGTCACAGACAGTCAATGGATGGGACCACGGCAGTGCAGCTGTACGCACGCCCTCAAAGAAAAGAGTCGGTGATGATGAGTCGGTGGCCCCAAGGCCAAGGAGCACAGACCTGTTTGTGACCTCCCCGCATAGCCCCGCTCTGCAGGGGATGAGCTGCACCCAGCGGGGCTCAGCCTGACCCTTCTCCCTCCCCA
>NW_009190844.1:0-4251 GCF_000690835.1 Fulmarus glacialis | reverse complement strand
CGCTCTTCCTCTGGCACGAGCGTGGTGTATCCTGGCCCTTCGGCCCACGGAGCGTGCTGAGGCGGCGCTGAAGGGAGCCAGAGCTCGCGCAGTCCCGTCCCCGTCCCCTTTCGGGAGCGGGTACCTCCGAGACCCTACGGAGCCCTCGTGGCGTCCTTCAAAACAGAGCTCGGTAATGAGCCAGCGGCGATGCTGCGGGGCTGGTCGGGGCTCCAGCGGTGAGCCTGGCCCGGGGGTGCCTCTAATTAACAGCAGAGACAAACCCCAGCCCGCTGGGGCCAGTGCGGAGTCAACAGCGCTCCAAACGCGGGTTTGCGTTAGGAGTCAACTTCAGTTGTTCGCCCAAACGCAGAATGAGGCAAACCAACACGTTTCAAAGTTACATTGAGCCTTAGACAGGAACCACGGAGAGGCTTCAGCACTTGTTTGAGCTTTCTGAGAAATTATGACTGAAAAGATCTGGATATATGTATATTTTAGCGGATATATATATATATTCTCAATGTGGTTTGAGCACACCTGTTGGAAAGGTAGGGGTGTAATTGGTAATTACAATATCACATTACTATCACTTGGTCACATGCAGCTAAGCTATGTGCCATTTATTTTAATGAGTTTATATTTCAATTTTATCTGTGGTTTTATTCCAGAACACAGCTCCTCAAATATGATTTGGGCTATCACTTCAAGGTTAGGCATGTGTGCAGCTTATTAGGATCTTAGAAGGTGAAAAATACCAGTAGTGCCTAGATTAATGAAGTTGACAACCCCTCCTGCAAGGATGATGCATGGACCCATACCAAAACTGAAGCAGAATGCCTGGGGCTATTCAATCTGGACAATAACCTTTCAATGAACATATTTATCCAGCCAACCTGTATAAAAACCATCTCAGTTTTAGAAGAGTCGCACCAATGCATTTTCAGTTTGTTGCCTGTTGTTGTTCGGAGCAATGAAACACGGGGGATTCACCGGTCTCTCCTGAGCGGCACCGTGTGAGCCACAGCACGTGGCTGTGGCCAACCTGCATCATCCCAGGAATATACGTGTTTTTGTACGACACGAGCTTTCTCAGGATTTAGCTCTATGAGGTTTTAAGCAATGAGGACAAAATGATCCCACGTGCTTTTTTATTTCATATAACATAATGGCGTACTCATTTCTGAAGGGTGTTTTGCAGGTGAAGATACACTGTAATGTTAACTTGCTTAAGAAATCCGTGCTGATATCTAAATTCCCCGCTCCTTCATATATGTCTCAAGTGTCTCTGCCAGAATTAAAAAAGCCGAAAGCCAACAGAATAGTTCTGTTTAAGTGTGCTGTTGACCAGCATGTGAGGTAACAGCACAACGACCTAACACGCTGTAAAATCATCTGTTTATCACGAGGTCAGTAACGAGTACTAATGGATGGTGGCACAATATATTCAGGGGTTCATTTTCAGTACTTAGTTTGATTGTCCTACCAACAGCTACTGTATCAAGCATTTATTACACGCAACAACGTGAATTAACAGAAAAGCACAGTATCTAGTGACTTGACTTTTACATAAGTCAGAGCTTATTTGAGGGGTCAACCACTATGGCAATGCAAAAGAGGTCCTGAGAATGACACATTGCCCTACCCCCCAGAGCACGTCCTGCCTAGGCAGCCATGGGTATCCCTGTCACCCTCTTTTGTCATTAGCACAGTTCACTTGTGATCAATCATTCCAGGCAAAGAGAAACCCAGTAGGGGTTTAGGCACATAGCTCTAGGCAAGTCCTGCTTTGGCCATCTCCTTTTTTGCCCTGGACCAGAGTGACTGGATGCTTGCTGTAGTGAAAGCTTGATTGCCAGCGCCAGCATCACGCCAGCCCAGAAGGACCTGGACACTGGGTGCCGCTGGTTCCCTCTTGTTCTGATCAGGCAGGCTCTTCCCATGGTGGCAAAGTAAACACATCGACTAATTCATTTGAAATAGATGCAGCACTTCCTTTGAGGGTGCGAAAGCGGCCGTGCAGGGCCATTCCCGTGATGAGGAGCCTTGTGACTGTGGGCAGACTGGTCTCTCCTAACCTTGGTAAATATTCCTGTCGGTGTTGTAGGGAAAGGGGGTGATCCTGCTGACTTAGGTGGGCGTCTTCACATGTCTTTGACCTGCTATTGAGTAACACACTGGTCTGTTTGTATGTGCTGGCCTGAATAAAAGGTGCACGGAGCCCTGGTTTATTCTCCATTCCTTTACCTGTTTGTAGAAATAACTCCAGATGAGTCAGTTCTTTACAAAGATATCCAATTATTCAAAATGTGCAATGAAATATTTGTTGAGACAGATCAAGTGGCTGCAGTGGCCTTGTTTGTAGGAACTGTTTCCAGTGGACGCCTGGTTAGGGTGCGAGAGGTTCACCTAGCACTTTGAAGGGGTAGAAAATCAAATGTTCTTTAAGCACTAACCTTCCTTCAGTGACCTTCCCCCCCCCGTAACTCTTCCTCTTTGGGGTGGTGGGGGGATTCGGCGCCGAGTGAGACTGTGCCGCTGCAGAGAGCCCGGCAGCGCCGGGGAGCCTCGGAGCAGAGCCGGCTCCTCAAGGCTGCACGTGGAGAAGAGGAAGCATAACTCTTGATGTGAGGCCCAGACATAAATTAATGACAACATTTTTATCAAGGCTATAATTTCTGCTCCTATAGGCTTCACTTTACATTATCTTCAGTAGAAACCAACCCCCCAGAATTTACCGTCTTTTCATTTGTCTTGCACTAGAGCAATCCATATGTTTCATACATTAGCTTTTATTTTGTCTACTGGAGCAGTTGAACTTTTCAGATTCAATATCTGTGTATTTTTATATCAATTCAAGTCTCACATGGAAAGCTTATTTGAAATTAAAATCTAAGTTACAGGGAAAGACGGCTGCTAAATGCAGGACTAGGCTGCATTGATTGCCGTGACAGACGTAGCCTTATGGTATACGGCAATTCTTCTCTGAACATCTCACTGAAAACTTCATCATCCAGTGATGAATGGATGTAAATCACTCTTGAAACCTATCCTACTAGTTGTATTAAAAAAAAATAAATGCCTGACAGGCAACCAAAAGCAGAACCAAACCCGCAGACAAGCTTGAGAAGAGTGACAGGCAAATTCATCTTGTTTCTTCTTTTACATGGGTCATCAAATTCCAGCCATTAAAACCAGAAGGTTTTATCTGCAATTAAGAAGGACGTTGCAAGCTTTTGTGTGTAGAACTAAAATATACGCTTTGAGAGTGAGCCTCTTAAAAACACTATGGACTATGCCTCTGCAGTGGCCCTTTCACATTATTTTTATTATTACAAATCTTTAGTGAACAACTGATGAACAATAATCTCACCAAAATTAGCTTCATAATTAAAATGTTTTGCTTTTTCAGTATTTGTAGTGAGATGTTTTTCAGTTGCAGTCTGAAATACAGGATTTAGAAAAGAAAGACTGCGGTTCTGCCATGTGGCTGTCTCCAGCACGTAACCTGGCTGTGGCTGCCATGTCCCTGCTGGAGGCTGCTGTCATTAGCGGAGAAACCCTGACACTCTATTAGACAGTTAGTCACTAAAGAAATATTCATTATGCAAATCTCTGCCTGAAGATCTGCCTAAAATGCCACAAGCAGAGTCTCAGCTGGTGTAAATGAATGCAGCTTCGATGGCTTTGGCAGGTCACTGACTGCCTGCTCCATCTGAAACCTCTGTCCTGGGTTCCAGTTTTCATCGTCTCTGCTCTCATCACCAGCAAAAAGAAACAATTATTTGCCAAATTGTCTTCCGTGTTAATCATTAACCTGTGACTGTGTTCCCGTCTCTAACCTCAAACATCTTGTACCTGTGTATTTTGCATGATGCTGATGATTTTTCTATCTTGTTTGATTTGGAGCTGTAAGCAGTGTTTTGAAAACTTTTATTCTTTTCAACACCTTAGGTTTTCTTGTTTTATTCTACTGCCTCGGTCCACGCAACAAGTCTCCTGCTACAACGCCGTGTGCACCCTGCAAATGTCTTCCCCTTCCGCCCCTTGTTGCTACCGCAGGGATGATGTGATGCTAATCCCGAAGGTCAGGGCCGCTGTCCTCCTCACACGAAAGGCCCTGTCGGGCCGAGGTGGCTCCTGCAGGCAGTCCCTCTGAAGATGACGCTGTCTGACAACGCGCATCAATTCAGTGTTTCTTCATCTCATTTCAGACCAACTGGTGATACTGAAAATCTGCTCTGTGTTGCCTGTCCTGATCAAAAGGGTTAA
>NW_009190843.1:25344-25705 GCF_000690835.1 Fulmarus glacialis | reverse complement strand
TCCACCCGGCTCTTCGAGGCATGCGTGGGAGCGCCTGGCCATCTCGAGCACCCACTGACACTTTTCTTCACCCTCTCTCTGTCCTCACAGCTCCCTGCCGGAAGAGAAAAGCAAAACAAGCTCTTCCTTCGAGACTGGTCCAAAGCCGAGCGAGAAGCCAGATGCAGAGCAAGCTGAGCTGGACCCGGAGCAGAAGCGGAGCCGTGCCCGGGAGCGCCGGCGAGAAGGACGGTCCAAGACCTTTGACTGGGCCGAATTTCGCCCCATCCAGCAAGCCCTGGCACAGGAGCGTGCAAACGCTGCAGACTCCTCCAAGAGCGGCTCTGCCGCCTTCCCCAGGGACACCAGTGCACCCGACGCC
>NW_009190843.1:13046-25300 GCF_000690835.1 Fulmarus glacialis | reverse complement strand
CGGGAGGAGCGGCGCAAGCGCTTCGAGATGATCGATGCTGTGGACGGGGCAGGGTCGGAAGAGGCGCTAAGGATGGAGGTGGACCGGATCCTGCCCGTCCCGGCAGACATCAAACCGCAGAACGTCCACGTGGAGATCGAGCAGCGCTGGCACCAGGTGGAGACCACCCCGCTGCGGGAGGAGAAGCAGATCCCCATCGCACCCCTGCACCTCGCCCACACCGAGGACCGGGATGAGGGGCTGGCGAAGCAGCACTTGACCACGCTGCTGGAGAAGGAGGTAAAGCGGGGTGCGTGGGGTGCAGGCTGCCTGCCAAAATGGCCTTCAGACCACTGCAGGAACCGTAGGAAGCCTGAGCAAGGCTTAAAAAAGCTGCATTTGTTCCTGCTTCGTAACAGCAAAGAGTGGGGATGCTGTAGGGTCCCCTGGGGAGCTGGCAGGGCACAGATCTGCGTCCGTTCCCATTCAGCTCTGCCGGCAGCTTTCATGTTCCCACGGCTGCAGAAAGGGCTGTTCTTGCAAGGGGGGTACTTCGTTACCCTCTCCCAGCCAACACTTCTGTCGGTTGTTAGCCAGCCTGCGTCTGTTGAGATGGGTACAATTGATGCGTATCAACCGGAATCTAAATTCAAGCTCATAATTCTCTGTGCCTCTGCAGCTGTAGAGATTTATGTCTATGAAACTATAAACTGGCTTGAGTTGTAGCACACACCACAAAGGTTCCCTTTTTGCGGAGCCTACATCAAGCAACCTTACGATTTTAGGAAAAGAAAGGTGGAGAGTCAGCTCACTTGGAAGGGGTCAACACCTGGGGTAACAAAGGTTGTTGTTAGTTGGGATTAAGGTGTATTAGCAGGCATGAAAGGGGTGCAGGCGTGGAGTAACCAGGAGTATTGCCAATCTGAACCAGGCTGGGATTTGCCTGGGTCATGCCTGGCACGAGCTGGTGCTGTTCATCCTTTGCTGCAGTGAGCTTTACGAATTAAACTAATGCATAACTTAGTTCTTCCAGGGGGGAGGGATTTTGCCTGGCAAAATGAAAATCCAGATCCCAGAGCAGAGCAAAGCAGCGGTGCCATCAAAAGCCCCGTTCATTCTGCTCTACGTCCCCTGGGAGCTGCTTGTTCCTTATGGCCGACCCCCTGCCCACTCCCTGGATGCTGTCTCTGTTCATGTCCCTCCAGCTGGAGCAGAAGCAGAAGGAGGCCCTGGAGCTCCTGGAGCAGAACCGGCACCTGCAGGACCAGCTGAAAGTGGCACTGGGCCGGGAGCAGAGCGCCCGGGAGGGCTACGTGTTGCAGGTAGGAGAGCAGGAGGAGAGAGAAATCTGTCTTCCTCTGTGCCTGAGGGGATCCTGGTGGGCTTCAGTCCAGGGTGTTCGCGGGGGCATCCTGGCTGACGCAGAGATGTGGGCTCCAAGAGATTTGACCTTCTGGCAAATATTGCTAGTTCTGTAGCCTTACCAGGATCATCTCCTTTACAAAACCTCTGATCTGGGGTGCAGTAGACAGAAGATAGCATTACCTACTGGTGTCCCCGAGGGAAAACAAAACACAGTCATGGTAGACAGACGGGTTCTCAGCAAAGTCCACTTCTGGTCCATCCTATACTGTATTTGCCTATGGAACAGCTGTTTCCCCCTTTCTGTGCCCCAGATGTTCCCTTCAGGCAGTGGGGTGCACATACGGCTTTCTAAACATCATGTAGCCCAGCAGTTGCTCCTGGCCGGGGAGTTTGCGTGGCGGTTACATGGGCAAACACGGCACACGCAGGCGTATCTCCTGGGCCTGTTCCCTGCAGCCAGAATGGGATTTGCACTGGGACGACCTGTTGTCTTGGATGACTTTGGTGGTTTCTTTGGTTACAAGATGCCTTTCCTCAGCAAAGCCTAGAAGTGTGGTTTTGGAGGTTCTGGCAAAAGAGACAGGAGAGTCTCTTGGGAAGCCTTTCCTCCCCTCCTCCAAACAAAGCGGACTTTTTCCAGCCCTTCCTCTGGGAGCGTCCGTGCCCGGAGGAGCCGTGACACCTGCAGGGCAGCTTCTGGCTGCTCTCCTGGGTCCGTAGTCCTGTCTTCTGCAGGGGCAGCGTTTTGACGTGCTCAAATCTACTTGGCCAAACTGGCTCTGGATCAAAGTGGCCGTGCATGGCCGCACGCTACGCTCCCGTGGCAGCACACCTGGTGTCAACACTGAACCTTGCATCCTTATTTTTCACGGGAGAAATTTCCCCTGAAAAAGTTGCACAGGCAGTGGAGCCAGCCCAGGTAGGGGTCATATAGCCCTCCTTGCCGGCGATCTCCTTGGAGGAGTTATTAACGTATTTATTTCTGGAGTCCCCGAGCTGACAGTGCTTGCTTGGAGGAGTTCCATTTTCACTTGGCAGTGTTGGAAGAGTAGCTAACTCCCGCTTCCCTGGGGCAAAGGCATTTGACCTCCCTTTGCCTGGAGCCCAGAAAAATCAGGGAATGGGGCTAAAAGCTGGATGCTGAATCCACCGTCAGATTGGCCATGTTGAAGTTGGCCTTAGCGCCTCGATACGAGGAGGGGGGGCAAGAGGGGAAGTCTGCAGAAGGGCTTGAGTAAATCATCGCTGCAGTGAGAAGTGACCCAAACTTTGACCTAGAAGTTGGAGAGGGTTTTTGAAAGGGTTGGAGGCTTTTGCTTGCTCCAATCTAATTGTTCTGGAGATTTCCCTTGTGTTTCCCCGGGAGCAGAGGGATTAGTCCTGTTGCAGAAAGGAGTAACCCCACCAAACCCTGCTGGGGTGGAGGGAGTAGAATCGCTGGGAGGGTTTCTGCAGCCCCAGACTGCAGGCAAATATCACAGCATTTTTTTTGGACAGACCCTCTGAATTTCATGTGCCACCCCACCTCCACCATGCCTAATTTCGGAGAGGTTCCTATGTTCTCTATGGAGAGGGACGATAGAGGAGCCTGACTGCTGCCAGGCCACCCCTCCTGAGCTGCCCGGGGGGCACCAACCCCTTCCCGGCAGCATGACCAGCCCCGTACAGACCCCCCAAGCACTGCCCCGACATAAAAGACGCTGCATGTTTCGTAAGCAGCCGCTGAGATACCCACTCCGATGCATGTGCCGTGCACCGAAGCCTCTCTGGCCTCGTGTAACCCATCTCTCGCTCTGAGCTTCCTCGGGATGGGGCACTCCAACTTTGAACCCTACTGGGAGAAATGGTGGGGGCTCCTGCTCCTCACAAATGGACCGGAGATGTCCCCCGGCTCTGGTCACGGTGGGCGGGAGGGGTCACGTACTAACCTGTCCCGGGCGGATGTTCTTGCATGTTTTTGGTGTAAAGCATGAAATTTAACTTAACATAACTGAGTGTCACATCTGTGGGCTTTCCTTATCAGCAACCAGAGTACAGCAAGGCAGGCCAAATTCCTAGGCTTAACGCTGTGCTTCTCTCGCCTCTTCCTGTCTGTGTATTTTTTTTAAAGATACATAATATCTGTCGCCTTTTGCATGACTCTCTCTGTGAGTTTTCTCTTTGCATGCTACATTGCTTTGGTTTGAATCTCATAAAGGTTGGTTTCTTTTATTTTACGTTCTCATCACAACTTTTCCCTCCCTTCACTTGTTGGGCTTTTTATTTTGTCCTTTGTTGTTTTTTTTTTGCAGGTAGAGAAATTAGATCCTCCCTAGTCTTAAACTTTAGCATAACAACATCTCTTTAATGCGATGAGCAGCCACTAAGTCCTGTTTGGCAGTCACAGAAATGACATCGCCACGCCGGCTGTCCTGTCTCCCTGCGTTTGGGTGGGATGTGATGTCATTTGCTGTCACCTCACTTTCTGTTGTTGCTTTTGGTCGGTAGGACTGTGTTACCTGAACTGTGCACTTTTTGTTTCATAACAAAATGAACAAACATGCTAAAAAAGCAGTTCCTTTCTTCTCGACCTGTTCCCATCCCCTCCTCCTTCTCACCCTTCCTGTTTTTCTCTCATCTGTCCGTCTCTGTTTTACCGCTGGTGTTTCTTTTTCATTGTTTTTTGGTTCTATTTGATTTTGGGTTTTTTTTTTTTTCCTTTTAGCCTGTTACTGTACAGCTGTTTTGATGTTGTGGTCCATGTTTTCTGTTACTGGAAAGCAGTTGTCACTCATTCAAAAAAAAAAAAAAAGTAGGTTAAAACAAACAAAAAAAAATTGTGCCAAGAACAAATCATCCCAATTGGAGCATGTGGGTAGCAGCCAAATCGCTGTGAGGAGCTTTTCCGTGGCCTGCCTGGCCAGAGGTGTGACACTCAGAAGGGAGAGCCAAGAGTGTTACTAATCTAGTATTTAATCAATTTTTTTAAGACCGAGGTGGCCGCTTCGCCATCAGGTGCCTGGCAGAGGCTCCACAAAGTCAACCAAGACCTCCAAAGTGAGCTGGAAGCCCAATGCCAGCGTCAAGAGCTGATCAATCAGCAGATTCAGTCGCTGAAGCGCAGCTACGCCGAGGCCAAGGACGTGATCCGGCACCACGAAGCCGAGATTCAGAGCCTGCAGGCGAGGCTCAGTAACGCGGCGGCTGAGCTCTCCATCAAGGAGCAGACCCTGGCCAAGCTCAAGAGCGACCTGAGGAGCGAAAAAGAGAAAGCCAAAGAGCAGCTGGAGGAGTGGCAGCACGGCGAGGCCATGCTCAGCTCCCAGCTGAAGGCCAGCGAGCAGAAGCTGAAGAGCGCGGAGGCTCTGCTCCTGGAGAAGACCCAGGAGCTGCGGGACCTGGAGATGCAGCAGGCTTTGCAGAGGGACCATCAGAAGGAGGTGCAGCGGCTCCAAGACAGGATCGCGGACCTGAGCAGGCAGCTGAATGCTAGCGAGCAAGCGCGGATCCTCATGGAGGAGAAGCTGCAGAAGAATTACGAGGCTTTGCTGGAGAGCTGCGAGAGGGAAAAGCAGGTTTTAATACGGAGTCTGAAAGAGGTGGAGGATAAGGCCAACGAGTATGAGAACCAGCTGCAAAATAACGAGCAGCAAATGGAGATTCTGCAGAAGGAGAAGCTGAGTGCAAAGTTCGAAGGCAGTGAGCTTGTCCACCAGCTGGAGGAGCAGCTGGTGATGAAGGAGGCCAGCATCCAGAAACTTGCAGAGCACATCAAGGAGCTCGAAAGAGAGAGAGATCAGATCAAATATCGGTTCCACGAGCTCATGAATCAGGTTGCCGAGTCGGATAACGAAGTTGCAAAGCTGCAAGCGAAGTTGAAAATGGAAGAAACCAACTACCACAATCTGGAGCAATCATTCGAGGAGGTGTCGGATCAGTTCCAGGGTGTGCAGAAGGTGCTGAAAGAAAAAGAAGAAGAGCTGAGACACGTTAAGGAAATGCACTTGAGAATTGTGGAGAAGAAAGATGAAGATCTCAGTGAGGCTTTGGTTAAAATGGTTGCTTTAGATAGCAGTCTAGAGGAGACTAAAGTAAAGCTGAAGGCCAAGGAGGAGGCTTTAAAGAAATTAGCTAGTGTAGGCACAGGTCCATGTGCTGAGGAGGTGGAAGACCTTGGCCCCAATCTCGAGGCTGACGAAAGTCATCCATCCCAATTGGGGCAGCCTCTGCAAACTCAGGATGTCCTCCCAGCTCTGACTTACGCACTGAAGGAGGAGGAGGAGGATGAGGTTCTTGAGACCAGCCAGAGGCAAGCAGAGGAATTTGGCTCCCCGTCCAAAGCTGTAGAGTTCCAGGATCAGGAGTTAGTTCAGAAAGCCTTAGCAAAGCCTGATGTAGGAATCGTAGGGGCCAAGAGGCAAAGAATCCGTTTCTCAAGCATCCAGTGCCAAAAATACATCCATCCAGATGGTTCGGAGAAAAACTGGACAAGCAGTACCTCTTCAGACACGAGCCAAGACAGATCGCTGTCTGAAGAAAGCATGTCATCAGAGCCAGCTCTTGGTTACCCATCATCAGGGACAAATGACTCTGAGACCTATCTCTCCATCATTCATTCCCTGGAAACCAAACTTTATATTACAGAGGAAAAACTCAAAGATGTAACAATGAAGCTTGAAAGCCAGCATGGCCACAATCAGGAGACGCTCATCGCCCTCCATCATCAGTGGGCCAGCACAGAGTCTCAGCTGCGGGAACAACTTCAGACCAGCTTGTCCCAAGTCGGTGCTTTGATCTCACAGCTGGAGAGTGAGAGGCAGGAAAAGTTCAAGCTCATAGAAAATCATGTTAGCGAGCTGGGAGGTTTCCAAATGAAAAATGATCAAGCGCTGACTTGCTTAGAGAAGTGCAGGGAGCAACTAAGATCTTTGCCCAAATCAGACAAGGAAAAGGAGGGTGATTTGTTCCTTGTTACTCTGTCCAGCATGGAAACGACCTTATCAAATGCAATTCAAGCCTTGAGAGGGGCGCCAGTCCCATCGGAGTATCAGCAAAGTGAAAGCCTTATCGTGGAAAGCCCCGCTCCAGAAGGAGGTTTTTTGGGAGAAGAGGAGCACGTCTCCAAGGAGCAGCGAGAGGAAATGTTTGACGCCGGCCAGTTGAAATGGCTTTCTGAGAGAGTGGCTTTTGAGGCCTCTCTCATCAACCAAATAGCGGAGTCTTTGAAAAACGCAAGCTCTGAGATATCTCAGCTTCTGAGAGAGATCCAGGGAACGGCTGAGGTGGTTTTGTTGGAGCCGGCAAATGTTTCTCATACGGCCGTCGACTTGGCCAGCGTCCTATCTAAGAAGCTGCTGCTGGAAGGGGAGTTCTGGAGCCAGGTGGAGGAGCTGAGAGTGCACTTGAGCACCAGAGAAGGAGAAGCCGAGGGCAAAACAGAAACAACGGGTTTGGGCTTTTCTTCATGTTTTCTCAGTGCTGTAGCAGATGCTACATTGATCAAGGCAGAACTTGGGTTTGTCGCACAGAAAATGAGAGAATCTTTTCATCGGAGATTAAAAACAATCGAAGAAGACCTCCATAATACCAAAACAGCTCTCCAGCAGCATAAATGCATGTTGGAGGAGATCATCAAAGCATACAGGACTCCTGATTTTGACAGAGTTATGCACCAGATTTCTGAAGCACTTGAAATTCAAAAAGACGCTTCAGAAAGAACCCAAATCTCCTGGGACGGGAGCCATCTCCAAATGGTGCCGTGTCAGGAATTAGCCAAGACGGAGGAGATTGGCGGCCTGCCGGACCGTAGTAGTGAAGCTCTTGTTTCCATTCAGGAAGATCTTGCCCAACAACTAAAGGACAAATCAAATGTTCTGAAGGAAATATCTGTTGCCTTACTCTCTCTGCCTCCTGAGAAGGCAATGAGAGACTGTCAGAAGCTCCTGAAGATATCTCAGAGTCTTTCATATCATTCGTGCATGGGAGACCTTGAACGGTATTCCTCTTTGTTAGTCCAAGATGCAATTGTTCAGGCTCAGGTTTGTTATGCCGCTTGCAAAGTCCGACTGGAGTATGAGAGAGAGCTGAAGTCCTACAAGGAGTCCTTGCAGAGCATGGACGCGCTCTGCCAAGAGCGCGTGAAGACGGTCTCTCTCCTTCGGGACGAGTACGAAGACTTGCTTAGAAAGCAGCAGGGTGAGTACGGTGAGGTGATCGCCATGCTTGAACGGGAGAACGCCGATCTCAAAGCAAAGGTGTCCCAGCTTGACAGTCAGCGAAGGCTCTTGGAGGAAGAAGAGCATAAACACAGCAAGAGCTTGAGTGAATTGCAGGGACGGTATGAGGAGGAGATTCGAAACGTGATAGAGCAACTAAACAGGACAGAGGATGCTCTGAAGGCCGAGAGGACAGAGGGGCTCAACCAGCTGGATGCCATCGTCCGTGACAAGCAGAACATGGAACGGTATCACCTGGAGCAGATGCAAATGCTGGAGGACAAGTTCCAGGCCAAGATCAAGGAGCTGCAGGTCATTCACGGCGAGGAGCTGCAGGCGTTGCAGGAGCACTACAGCCAGAACCTGCAGCGCCTGCAGGAGACCCTGGACGAGTACCAGAGGCAGCACCCGGAGGTGTCCCCCGTGGTGGGCCTGGGTGGTGGGGACACCTGGGCGGCCGGTGAGGCGGGTGGCACCGGGCAGGGCCCCGGCAGCGACCTGGACTCCATGCACGGCCTGAGGGAGCGCATCCAGGAGCTGGAGGCCCAGATGAACGTCATGAGGGATGAGCTGGAGAACAAGCATCTGGAGGGGAATGCTTCCACCTTGAGGGAAAAATACCAGAAAGACTTTGAAAACTTAAAGGTCTTGATACGTTAAACGCTTTAGGCTTTCTGCTGCTGAGTGTAAGGGAGGGTGCGTTCGGTCCCGGGGTTCACTTGCCGAACCAAGGGGTGTCCCCCGAAAGAGCCAGCATGCTGAAGCAAGCCCCAGAGTGTTAGGAAGGCCTCTGTAAAGCATGGCATTTCCCTTTTCTCCATGCTGGGGTATTCTAAATGCACTGCTGAGGGTCTCAATGGGAGGGTTGATTATGGGAGGCGGTCTCTACGTGTAGAGGGAGGGAGGGTTTCGAAGTAGCTTGATAATTTCACATTATCCTTCAATATGAAGACCGTAGTGTTTCTTCTCCTACCTGAGGGGTATGTTTTGTTCGTGACTTCCCTTTAAAAGCATTCCTCAACTCTGTCTTTCCCAGTCTGATCAAATCTCCAGTCTGTCCCTGCTGCCCTCAAAAATGTGAGATGAAATGGAAACTTAATGCTCTCAAAATGTATGTTCCTGGGGAAAGTAGCTGCAAATGGATGCCAAATTCTGTAGCAAAGCAAAACTCCTCTGCACGAGGCTGCGAGGAGCAGCACCCTGGTGTTGCACACCAGCGATTCTTTACACAACAAACAGTGCACAGTTATGGGAAACCCAGACTTAGGTGCAGAAAAACCCAGTGGCAATGAAGTGCCTGCGTTCAGATTGCTCCACCAGTCAGGACTGGCTGTAAAACTAGCCTGAGATGGTACGGCATCTAAAAAAACCTCTTGGGTTTGGTGTTTTGCTTTTGATCGTAGAGCATTTCCAGTAAGGAAGCGGGTTTAGGGCAGTAGAGGACTCTCGGCAGCACCCAGGGAGGCTTCCAGGTAGCTGAAAGGGCAGCGATGCAGGCTGCACGCAGAGGCCATGCCGGCGAGGCTTTCATGGAGCAGTCGTTCTTCAGAGTCAGCAAAAATGTGGAAGAGCTTGCTTCCAGCCCTGAGATTGGGGGTAAAGCATGGTTGCTGGGGCTGGGGGTTTCGGCTGGGGGTAAAGCATGGCTCAACTCTAGCCAAAAGCTGATTTTAGAGCAGTAGTTCTGCTGCAACCCATCGGGGTGAATCGGGTGTCCAGGGGAGGGACACCTGCTACTGGGGAGATGGGAAGGAAGCGATGGTGTTCACTGAACGCTATCTCCTCCATCTTAACTCTTAGGAAGGAAAAACCCTTTTTGAACCCCCGTCTCAGGTCAGCGGGACACGGGTAATGCCTTGTCCTGCGAACCAGGCACCAAACAGGGGCACTTGTACCAGGGGATGTTCTTGCTTTGGAAGAAGCAAAAAGGCTAGAACCAAAATAGAGGCTGAAAAATAACGGCAAGCAATGAACCTGACCTCCTGCCTCTGTTTTCAGCTTTGTTCTGCCAAGCTTACAGTTTGCCTGGCAGGAAGGCAAGCAGCACCTTCGGGGCAGAGCGGTCCAGGAGGGGGGGCAGAGCGAACCGGCCTGTCTCTGCACCTCTGTAGGAAGCAGAGGGACAGACGGCAAAATAGAAACTTCCCTTGGTTAGAAAGCTAACCAGGCGATTGCAAACCTGTCCAATTTACGGGTTAAAATGTGCTCAATTCTTCTCTTTTGAAGCTGATGGAGAACGTAACACCAGTAACACGAGATACTGGTTTGTACGTGTCCAAATGTCCTGGATTTATAGCAATGCATTTACAATACATTAAATACTGAATCTACAGCCAGACCTATGGAGGAGCATTCACCATTTTCCTCCAGCGTTAGAGGTGTAATGAAGAATCCTGCAAGGCTGCTTCATGCCTCTCCGTAGTCAGCCAAGTCCAGACAGGTTCTGGCATCGAGTTATGAGTTTCAAAAAAAAAAAAAGGCTGAGAAAATGAAGAATGCCTCAGGATTCAAACTTAACAGGGAGGAATAAAAGCACCAAAGCTGAAAATTGGGAATGAGAGTGGCACAGGTTACAGAGCATTAGACAACGAAGTGATGCTGAAGAGTGTATGTTAGTATAGGTCAACGGGTGTTAGACTGTCATGAGCACTTTTGTCACTGGGGGAGTGAATTTGTCCCCCTTAAATTTCCCATGGAGTCCCAATGGCTCCCTAGGTGACAGTTCTAGCTTCCTGTGGAAAATACGAGTGTGAATCAAGAAGAAATCTGTTGAAATCAGGAAATAAAGCCAGCCTGTAACATTAAGAGGGAGAAAAGCCCGGTGCAGAGCTTGGCATCAGGGTTGCCCCCTGATGTCTGATGGGGCTTGTGCATTGCATTCCCCAGGGCGTTCCCCTTCCCAGCTCCTGGCCCGAGCCTGCCTGTGGCTTTGCTGTCCCACCTCTGTCCTGCAGCCGTGTGTCTGTCCAGGATCCCGATGCGCTTGGCGGGGCTGGTGGCTGAACTGGAAACGGGCTTTTGCATTTGTCCCGCCGCAGGGGCAGGAGCAGGGTCTGTGCCTGGGGCAGGACCAGGTTGGAATTCAGGATCTCACGGCTGGTGACTCCTGAATCCCCAGAGCCCTGCTCCCCTGTCCTGGCCTAAGTTCACTCCTAGTAATTCAATTAGCAAATAATTGCCCGTGCAGCATTTGAAGCGATACTTCGTTGGGAATTAAGGTCCTGTTGCTGTCACGAGTCATTTGTTTTCCACCCCAGAGGTGGCCGCATAAAATCAGGCATTGCAAAAGAGAGCAGAAGGGGCACAGTAGGCTTTTTTGTTGTTTTTAACATACATTTGCATTCGCCAATCGGGTCTGACCCCAGATCTACCCTGTCCTTCCCTTTCACCGGAGCTGTCAGGGGTCGAGAGACTGCAGACAAGCTCTGACCTCGCAAGGTCAATCCTCAGCCAGCTCCTCCATGGTTGTAGGAGATCCCTATGATGGAATTTGGGTGCCGCCCTACCCGCTGGTGCGCGGCTCCCGGCAGGCTCACCGCTACTGTGACGCCGGCCATGCTCTCTGGAGCCAACCCCTTCCCCTCGTCCCTTTTGCAGGCAACATGTGAAAGGGGCTTTGCAGCCATGGAGGAGACACACCAGAAGAGGCGGCAGCACCAGCGGGAGCTGGAGAAGCTGCGGGAGGAGAAAGACCGCCTGCTGGCAGAAGAAACGGCTGCCACCATTTCAGGTAGGGGGACACGCCAGAGGGTCCCCCATGGTGGGGCAGCTCCGTGTTGATGGGGACACGGGGATGGCGTTTGCTCTGGCATGGAAGAGCAGAACGTGGGGTGGGATGAGGGCTGGGTGGGGATCACGGGGAGATGGGGAGAGGCTGCTGGGACATATGTTTTGGATGGAGGCCCATCTCCTGGTCCTTCTCCAGGCTTGGTACGCCTCTCCTTGGCTGTAACATGTCTGATCCGTTTTCCGTTCCATCTCAGAAAGGCGTTAGTCATTCCTGTGGTTAATTTATTGCCAATTCCACACTGAATTCATTCTTCAGTGCCCCAGGGAGTTTTAAAGTGCTGGCACCCAGGGTCTCTGCATTAGGAGTCCCACAGTCCAGGCAACAACATGTGAATTGGACAATCGTTTGGACTTTATTAAAAAGTGGGATTTGCAGAAGCCCCTTTGCTGCTTTGCAGCCAGGGGCACAGACTGAAGGGGCCGCGAAGCAATGGGAGGTTTGCTGGGATGACTTGGGTTCTTTCCTTTAAAAAACAAAAACAAAAACAAAAAACCACACCCTTGGGTGGAGCGGTGCTGGGTGCTAACACTGTGCTGTCCCACGCAGCCATCGAAGCCATGAAGAACGCGCACCGGGAGGAGCTGGAGCGAGAGTTGGAGAAGTCCCAGCGCTCCCAGATCAGCAGTGTCAATGCCGACATCGAGGCCCTCCGAAGGCAATACCTGTAAGTTCGTCGTCGTCCTCCGTTTGTCGCTGTGTCTCACAGGGAGATCACGCGTGTGGGAGACCCTTTCTCCCCTTTGATTTCAGCAATGAGTTAGGGGCTGACCTGTGGTCGCAGGGACCTCTTCCCTTGGTCCCGAACCAGCTGTGCCCATCGGAGGCTCCTGGTTGCCCGTAATCTTTCAGGCTCCAGGTCAATGTCCCCACACTACCTAAATTCAGCTGCTTTATGGTCAGCAGATGTGCAGACACGGTGCTGCTTT
>NW_009190843.1:12196-12986 GCF_000690835.1 Fulmarus glacialis | reverse complement strand
AAGGAGAAAGCACTTAGCTTTTCATGGCAAGGCTGTCCTCACGTGGGAGCTGAGCAAAACAGCCAAGCAGCTTTATTAACCTTAATAATGCATCTACGTAAGATGTGCAGGTGTGCAAATATACCTGGTCCCAAGTGCCCAGAGCAAACTTGATAGGTCTCAGCTCAGTTTTTGGAAACCTGAGAAAGTCCTGCCATTTAACCTCCTAGAGAAAGACCTCCCGTCCCCTTTGGGACCTTCTCAGTTTTGGGAACCCTGAGAAATACATGCCATTTAACCTCCTAGAGAAAGCCCTCCCGTCCCCTTTGGGACCGCTGTGCCAGGAGAGGGAAGGGTTGGCTCCCTCTGGGCTTGAGATATTTCCCAGAGGGAGTATGCAAGTCCCCCTCCTCAGTGCTTAGATCCCTGTTGGAAAGTCCCTGCTCGGCTCGGGGCGCTGGAAGAAGGGCGGGCACGGGTGGGTACGTGGGTCTGTGTGGGGAGGGCACTACCTGGCACGTGTTTTGCCAGGGAGGAGCTGCAGTCGGTGCAGCGGGAGCTGGAGGTGCTTTCGGAGCAGTATTCGCAGAAGTGTTTGGAGAACGCCCACCTGGCGCAGGCGCTGGAGGCTGAGAGGCAGGCCCTCCGCCAGTGCCAGCGGGAGAACCAGGAGCTCAACGCCCATAACCAGGTGAGGGTCCCCGCCGTGCCCGGGGCAGCTGGCCTGGGCAGGGTGTGACGGGCAAACCACCCGATGGGCAGCGCGGTGGGCTCTGCGCCGAGCCGTGGCCACGCTCCGCCCTCACACAAC
>NW_009190843.1:11585-11952 GCF_000690835.1 Fulmarus glacialis | reverse complement strand
GTGGCCACGCTCCCCCTTCCCACAACGGCTCTCCCTTCTTCCCAGGAGCTGAATAACCGCCTGGCTGCGGAGATCACGCGATTGCGGACCCTGCTGACCGGGGAGGGCGGGGGAGAGGCTGCTGGATCGCCTCTCACGCAGGGAAAGGACGCCTACGAGCTGGAGGTGAGCTCTGCCGCTGCTACGGTGAAGGGGCAGCACTGGGGGTCACAAGTGCCTGCGGACCGCCAGGACGGTGCTGTGGCCATCCATCCCTCCGCCCGTCGGGTCTGTGCAGCCGGTCGGCACCGTGCATCGGGGGTACAATGGGGCCAGGAGCTCTTGGAGTCCTAATCTTCCCTTCTCACCATGTCAAGCTGGACAGCCG
>NW_009190843.1:5935-11554 GCF_000690835.1 Fulmarus glacialis | reverse complement strand
CTCTTCCTTCTCCAGCACTGCTTGTCCCCTGAGATCAGTCCGCACAAAGCGGTGGGGACTAACAGAAACCAAGGGATGTGCAGGGAGCACATCAGCGGTCCAAGCTTGGGCAAGTTCCCAAGAGACCCAGGAGTAATTTTCTTGCGTGAACCAGAAGACGGGTGAACCAGCAGCTTTGCGGTGCTGCTGTGAAGCCAGCCTGAGCCTCCAGCTCTGGCTCAGTTGTCACTGGGCACAGCGGGCGAGCATCTCAGGATCGTGCTGCGTCTGCTCAGGTGCGAACACACGCTGCTTTTGTTCCCACAGGTCCTGCTGCGGGTCAAAGAATCAGAAATCCAGTACCTGAAGCAGGAGATCAGCTCCCTCAAAGACGAGCTGCAGACAGCACTGAGGGTAATGCCAGGGACTTTTCTGCAAATCCTCTTACGGGCTGTGCTCTGCTCCTGTGTGTGTGTGCTTAGATTTCAGCTCACTTATACCCAGATTTGAAACAATATTTAATTTTTCCCCTGAATGGAGCTGAATACCCATTTTGGTGTCATCAGTAAAGCATTCCACGACTGTATCAGCTTAGGACTTACCCCACAAGGGAGACCGTGTGGGAAAACATCCCCTTCAGTGTTTTTTCCCCGTTTCCTGTCACATCAGATCAGCTTTAAATGGCAAAAATAATCGGTGTTAGAGATCTGCCCAGCCTCCCAGCATCGGATCTGGTTTGCTCCGGATGGCCTCTTTGCCAAGGCCATTTCTGGGAATTCTGCTTGAATTCCGTGTCTTTGCTAAAATTAAAACCCACAAACGAGTAATCCTGTAACGACGGGGCTGCATGCACGGGCAGCACTGTATGCTTGCCGCTGGGCTCACAGCTTTCTGCCTATCTCAAGTCCTGTACCGCTGTTAGACGTGGCTTCAAGAGTATGTGTGAAATACGTGCATTGCCCCGGCCGAGCATTTTTCCTCGCTGCCGGTTCTTCTTCCATCGGCATTTGCCAAGCTCCTCTTCAGTGCATTCACAAACCCCTTGGCTCCAGCTGTCTGTCTGACTCCATTGGGTTGTTCTTGTTCCTTTGCCAGGATAAGAAATATGCCAGTGACAAGTACAAAGACATCTACACGGAGCTGAGCATCGTGAAGGCCAAGGCAGACTGTGATATCAGCAGGTTGAAAGAGCAGCTGAAAGCAGCCACAGAAGCTCAGGGAGAGAAATCCCCTGTGAACACCACTGTATCGGGATACGGTCAGTCCTTCTCCAGCAGCTCTAAGCAATCGTGGGTTTCCCAAGCTAACACGTGCATCCTGGCATACAAGCTCCTGTGCAGTAACGGGTCTGAGTGGTGCTTTTTTGCCATTTCTTGCTGCTTCCCACCTCTGCTCCTCGCAGACAGTCTTACCGGAGATGGCAGGGACCAGGTGGACCTGAATTGCCCTCTCGTAGCAGTTCCTCCTTCCAGATGGGAAGCTGGTGGGCTTTGAAAGCCTTCTGGCATTTTGCATTGAGAAAACCTCCTGCTACACGCAGTGCAGGGGAGCGGAGACCCCCGAGAGTCCCCTCTGCCCTTCCGGCAGCGCTGCTTGAGTTGGGCTCATCAGGGCACTTGCCTGGGCTGGGAGGGCAGAAGAGCCCCAGCCCTGCTCCATGCAGGAAGCCCATGGGCGACGCTAATGCCGTTTCTTTTCCTTGTCCCCAGATATTATGAAATCAAAAAGCAACCCGGATTTCTTGAAGAAAGACAGATCCAGTGTTAGCCGGCAACTAAGGAATATCAGGTCAAAGGTGAGCTCAGATCTTCTTCCCCGTGTGAAAATGCCCAGTGTTACTCTCCGGTGGGGGTCCCGGGTGGGAAGAAATCAGTAGGGGAAGAAAACTGAGAATTTTGCGGTCACTGGTGCTAGCCTGGACGGCACTGGGGAGAAAAGCGAGCTTTTGACTGCGAAATGGCTGGCTGTGCAGCCAGGCAGGGCCCGCTCCCCCCGCGATGCCCAGCAGGGCACACACACTCCTGCCCTGCTGAGATCGAGGCGTGAAGCTGCTCCCCGCTTGAAAAAAAGGATGAAGTTCACCCTGTTCTTTGGTCTTTCACAGGAGGACTCTCCTAGTATTTGCTCCCGGTTTTCAGTTGAAATTCAGGTGGTGTCATTAGGCGGAATTGTGCACATCATTTTAGGTTTGACAGTGTTCATCACTGCGAGATTTTTGGTCTTTATATGGAACAATGATGCCTTGGTCCTGGGCATCCTTAACACGTGCTTTGCTTGTGTTAACATGGTGCAGATGGCCCTGTGTTTCTCTGGCCGTTCTGTACTTGCTGTCGGTCCCAAAGCCCAGTGACGCTGTGCCAAGCTCGCCTGCTTGGCCTGCTGACAGCCAGAGTTACATCATGTTACACACCGACTGTTACTGTGGGACCACGGGGATAAAAAGGGCAAATAAAGCCGCTCAGAAGTCATCATTAAACGTAGGTCAGTTAGAAGGAAGATCAGCATGGGCAAAACCTGCTTTGCCTCTCACCACTGGATACCTGGTGTCTCATGCTGATGTTTGAAGTGGTTGGGACCTTGGGCAGAGCGAGAAGCCAGGCAAGCAAAAGGCTTCTAGCTCGGTGCCCAGGCTGGGGAAACGGTCACCACCCAAAGTCTGCGGACGGCAGGTCATCAGCTTGGGGTGTCTGTGCTGCACCGAGTAAATACAGAGAGCACCTCTGCGCATTTCAGGGGCGGCGCAGACCTGCTGGGCCAGGTCTGATGGTGGGTTTCCCTTCACCACTTCAACCAGACAACTTGTCTTGTGGTCCCTTTTCTGTGTTGCTTGGTGGGGGAAGGAGTAGAGGAGAGGAGAGCAAGCATGGGCTCTGCCTGGGCGCGCTGCCTGCTCGCATCGCTGCCAGGGCGGGGGGGCTGGGGCTGCACGAACGCCAATGCATTTAGGATTTATGAGCTTCTTGTTTTGTTTTGTTTTTTCTTTATTTTGCTTTTTCCTTCAACAGTCCGTTATTGAGCAGGTCTCATGGGATAACTGAAATGAACCCGAGTCCAGGTTCCCTGCCACGTAGGTAAACAAACCAGCACCCACCAAGCGACGCAGCTGCCCACTGGAGCGGCCCACTTTTGCATGCACTGCTCACACCTCCATGGCAAACGAGAGCCCTTCTTCTCTTAATGACTGACTGGTTTATTTACGGCTAATTATTTTACTGGGGGAGGGGGAAGGGGAAGGGAGAAGTCAGCGGACCCAAGATCCGTATGAAATGCAGTCTCTCTGGCTCTTCCCTGGGGAATATGGCTTTCTCGTCTTCCTGCTCCTCCCACCCTCACCAACACAGCTAACCATCACAGAGAGGATTTGGATGTGGTGGGGCACATTTTCCTGTTTGCTGTGTTGGGAGTGTGGGACACTGAGTGTGCATGCTTGAATGACTCTGCATGCCTCAGACTAAAATTCAGCAACATCCAGGTCTTGTAGGAAAAATAGCTGGTTTACTGTTAGCCAGGCGGAGGAGTGGGTCAGTGATGCCTATAAACACATT
Organism: Fulmarus glacialis; assembly: GCF_000690835.1. Lineage (NCBI taxonomy): Eukaryota > Metazoa > Chordata > Aves > Procellariiformes > Procellariidae > Fulmarus > Fulmarus glacialis. The sequence goes on along the minus strand of NW_009190843.1, from coordinate 8,030 downwards.
TCCCACAAAGGCCTGTAGCATGTAAAATGGTGGCTCCCATCTCAGCTGCAGAGGGGATGTCCTGAGCTGCCCTAAATTTCCTTTACCGGTAATTGCTGCTTCTTTAGGTTGATCTGTGCCTGAGCATAAGAGTCCTCCTTGCCCAGTAACCTCCTGCTCTCCAGGCTTCCTCCAGCTCCCCGGTGTCCACCCCGCTGCTCCATCCCTTGGCACTGCACATCCATCCCACACGCTGGCCTGAGGCTTCCGAGCTCATCCAGCAAAAGGAAGGAGCTGATGAGAAACGAGGCCGATGCCAGTGACCCAAATATCTTGAGTAACTGGAGCAATAGTTAATTTACTGGCCCATGGTAAAGGCTGAGGTTAGAGCACCTGGAGAGGGAGGTTAGAGAAAGAGGGGAGCTCCCCAGCACCGTGGCAGAGGGGTGGCTGGAGAGCCCCAGGAAGTCTGGTGGAGGATCCCTTTATCACAGATTTCATCCTACATTAGTCTCCCTTCATCAGGTTCCCCTCATCAGCGACTCAGCTGGGTTGTGAGACTGCCCAAGGGGTGAATTTGCTGGAATTTGTACCGTCAGGCAGAATAGTCCAATGGTTTCTGTTGTCTGCTTCCATCTAATGAGAAATGGGAGGTACAAACTGGAATGCATGGGTTGCTGCCTATTTAAAGAGGCCCGAAGTAAACTTCCTTGAGGAAGTGTGTGCTCAGAGACTTGCATCCCAAGAGACTCTGCTGCCCGTTGAAAAGAAAGCATACGGCATTTGTAAATTCAAACCAATCCGTTTTAGTGCTTTCATTTCCGTGCTGCTTCCCAAAGCCGTTCTGTATTTGTGGGCCTGTGGGAGGAGAAACATTTAAAGAAATACAGTAACCATGGGAATCCGCACAGCCTCGGGGCAAGTTTATCATGGAGTCCTGCCTTGATAAACACAAGTTAAAGAAAACCCAGCCCAAAAGTGTTAACCTGCTGCTACGATTGTACAATCCTCTGGCACCACGGTCAGGGAAGTAAAAGCAAAAGGGGAGATGGCTGCCCGTTAGTAGAAGGGGCTTTGCGTACAGGTCTGTGCCTTTTGAAACTGCCACGTCTTGGTCTGTAAAGCAAATAGTGTTCCGGCTGCAGAGTGAATTCCTTGCAAGTTGCAAGGAATCGGCTTGCAGGCAGCAGTTACCTGCGGGGTGCATGCAGGCAGCTGGCTGCCTGTCCCAGAGCAGGTACAGCCCAGCAATGAAAGCCTTTACAGCACGGAGGGGCAGAGCCATTGCTCTGTGGGTTAGGGAGAAGTCTGTGCCTCCTCAGCAGCAGTAAGCAGGGAAAATTCACTGATGCTCTGCTCCCCTGAAGCTCTTACGCCACGGTTTGAGGGCTGCAGGAAGGAGAGGAGGCTGGCTTTAGGCTTGTGCGTCTCCTCGGGCTAGTTTCAGGTTAAAGCTGTCTTACGGGGGGCAAGCAATTTGCTTCTGGGTTTCTACCCCTCGCATTGCTGTTTTCCTGGGTCCCCACATGTAGGCAAGAATAGAATTCACAAATCCAAATGCCGAGGGCTAGTGGGGTGGACTTTTCTGTTGGCTAGCTGAGCGTTGTGCCTTGAAATCTGGATGCTGTGTCTGGATGCTGCATCTGAATCTGATCAGCCATCAGATCCTGCTAGACCTGAAGCAAGCATTTAGTGAGTCCTCTGTCTAACCCTGTGCACTAGAGGCAGCTTTGGCCCCCAGGCTGGGATTAGAGAAAGGGTGGGATTGACACTGGCAACAAAAATGCAGTTTCCAGGGCTGCTTGAGCAAAGCCTGCACATTGACCGGAGCCGGGACGGTCCCAGATGGACGCACGTTCAGTCGGTGCCGCGGTGGTGTGGGCGGGTGGGGAGGACCGCTGTGCAGGTCCCGCTCAGCAGCGCGGTGCTTTAGCATAGCAGATCCGAGCTGGCCTGCCCGGGGCTCCCGCAGTGCTGGAGCTCTGCTGAAATTGCCCCAGCCACCGCTGCACCGCAGGCTCCGGGGGTCATTTTCCAAGTCGAGCTAATCCCGCTTGCAGCATGGTGTGCCTCATTTGCTTCTGGTACGTCGCCTGGTTCATTTGCAATCTCACCC
>NW_009190843.1:1439-5803 GCF_000690835.1 Fulmarus glacialis | reverse complement strand
AGATGCCCGCCGCCGCTGCCTCCCACCCGTGTCCGACGCTCTGTCTTTTGTCTCTCCCAGAGTCTGAAGGAAGGCCTGACTGTGCAAGAACGCCTGAAGCTTTTTGAATCCAGGGACTTGAAGAAAGACTAGTTCTCCCCGCTCCGCTTGACCACGCGCACCTCCCAGCTTGAGGCAGCACAGCACCAGCACCGTTTGTCTCTCGTTCCTTACGACTGTCCTTGCTGTCGTTCGTCTTGATGCCCCCGACGGGACCGCGGTGCCCCCCGCCGCCCCCTCGCCTCCCCAGCACCTTTCCCTGCTTGTGAGACGCTCCAGAGACTCTGAGAGGGAGAGGAAGGGATCGGGGTGGGGTTTTTTCCCCTCTCTTCGGCGCTTTGTAAGAGAATCCTTCCTTTACTGTAAACCATTACACTAAGTGTCAGTATTAAGGCTCAGTAGCCTGTTAATAAGCTAGCTTTGTCGTACCAACCGTTTTGGTATGCAAGCAGGGCCTGGGTGGTATCGGCCATACCTAGCTCTTACTGCTGTCAAGAGACCCAGTGCTCAGAGCACGCCAGGAGCCTAATCTAACCATTGATCTCGATTGCATTACTTGCACCTACAAGGGGGGAAAGCCTGGGGGAAGCTGTCGGGAAGCGCAAGTCCGTGCCGGCGTACGCAGCCTGGAGGTACAACACTGACATCTCGCTGGAGAAGGATGCAAGAAATGATTCCTCTGCCCCGTGACTGTGCCGTATCCTGAATGTAGGCGATACCGAAGCCCGGCGAGCTTTGGTGGCTCCCCGGGTGGTTATGGATAGGGAGCTGCAGATAATCACGTGCACCGTCGAGTCCGCCCCATCGGCGTGTCTTTGCCTCCCGTCTTGCTGGTGGTCGGAGTCGGTGTTTCGTGGGCTGAGCTGTAAGATCACTTTCTTGCCTCTGTTAGATCAAGCCCAGCACTCTCTTTTTTTGCTGTTACTCCCTTCCTCTCATTGAGTCCCGTGTATCCCAGGGTCTGTGCGCATGTGAAACTCCCTTTTCCTAGTCAAAGGAAAGTAGAGTAGAAAGTAGAGCAAATATTGACTGAAAATGCACAGTGCTCAATGCATATAATGCTCCTTTTTTATCAGCTTCTTGAATTCAACTCTTCTTGTCAGCAGGGCAGCTCCTATTTTAATTCTTTAATCTTTTCCTGAAATAAAAATCTCAAAACCAGTATGTGCTTCAGACCTTCTCAGTCCTAGTAGCTTATGTATTTAAAGCATACAATTTAGCACCGTGAGGCCTATAAACGGATACAAACTGAAAGTGAGGTGAGGGAGCTGGTAGCACTGGATGCAGCACACGGCCAGCCGAGCTGAGCCTACAGAAGAAGCCTACGCAGCTTTGGAGCATCGGGGCTGCCCCGGCCCGGTGGCTTCATCCCGGGCTAACGAGAGCATTTCAAGACGCCACCTGTAAAGACCCCAGGTCCTGCCTCACCGATCGCCCTGGCCGGGAGCAGGGCTGAAGCGGTGCTCCGGCACGTTGGCTTCCCAGCCCCTTTTAGCCGCTGAGCGACCCGCAGCACGTTGGGCTGGGCTGTTAAAAATATGCCCTAGCCTTCACGTGGAGCAAAACGTCCTCTTGGTCTTTCGGGTGCTTAACACGTGGTTGAAGCAGGCAGCTCCGTGTGCTTTCATGGCTGATTTTGGGTCTGTTAGGCGGGCGGTACAAGCACAGCCCTCAGAGCAAACTCTCGCTGCAGCTCTGGAGCGGTGAGCGCCGCGGGGCTGGTGACAACCATCTCCAGTCCAGGTTGGACCACAGTGGATGCCGGAGAGTTTGCCCTCATCCTCCCGCTCGGAGCAGCAAGTCTTTGTTTCAGCCACCAGACCCTCAGCAGGAGATGGCGTCATTTAACCGTGGCGTGACACAGCTTGTGTGGCCTTGCCATGGCCAAGCACTCGGCTTGACACCTCCCGGGGCACTCGTGGCAGCACATGGCAGCCGTCTGGTCCTGCCCGTAGGAGCCCCACTTGTCCCTGGCCAAGATGCCAGCGCCGTGCAGCGAGCAGAGCCCGAATGGGGATGCTTTTCCACTGCGACTCTCCGTAATCTGTACCTGGGTGTACGTGGAAGTCCGTGAGACAGTAGCAGGGTAGGAAAGATGCTCAACCATTCGGATACAAAGGCTTTTCCCTCGTCAGCAGGCACGTGCCATCCAAGATGTTTTGATGTGCAGCCATTCGTCCTAATCCGAGCTCGCCGTAGCGCTTTCCGTAATCTGAGTGTTGGAGGACCCGGCCACCTGGACCGCCTCGCCGATCAGCCATCAGCCGCTCCCAGGAGTCTTGGTGCTGTTCCTTGCGTTGTGTTTGCTTTCACCCATCAGTCAGCAGCCGCCTTAGTCCTCCTCCCATCCCACCATGGAGGAACGTGGCCGGTGCACCCAAAGCTGCTCACCATCAGTTTCTTGCCTGCATGATGGGAGTCCAAACTGGGAAGCCCCAAAATGGAAATGGGCACCTTAGGGCCACCCCGGGGCTGTGGAAATAACTGCTCTCACCACGCTGAGCTGGCTAATGGCCATCTAAAGCACAGACTGTTGTTGATAAACCCATGTATGTTGGTAATGCTTAGCGGTGGCTTTTTATAGCCATGGTGTGGGCTCGTGCTTCCCTTCCAGCTGAGGAGATCCAGATGCAGCTCTCCCTGGTTGTAGCCCTTCCCAAATTCAGCCTTCTCCAGGTCAAGTGCGCATGTGTTGTGCTTAGAAGTCCACTTCTGGAAGAAGAGGGTCCTTTGTCACTAGTTGTGAGTGGGGTTTCTCTCTCTTTCCTTGCCGGTGTCTTGCACTTGACTGAAGTGAGGGGTCTGGGTCTCTGGTGTAATCTCACTGTTGGGTGAAGGGTGCGTGTTCGGGTGCCCGTGCTCACAGCAGCTGGGACAGTGACACTTCAGTGGCATCTACGAGCAGTTAAAGGCAGTCTTTAAGTTAAAGCAGGGACACCAACGCCTGCAAGCAGAGTAGATTGCAGGACCAGCAGAGATGTCAGTGCTGTGGCCCACGTTCATCTAAATTTGGGCTATTACTTGGGTGGGAAGGTGACTCCATCCACTCTGTTGTGTATATTGTATACGGCTATTACTTGGGTGGGAAGGTGACTCCACTCTGTTGTGTATATTGTATATGCCTTTCTGACGGTGTCAGGAGATGGTCACCTGGCCCAGGTGCCTGGCTTGGTCCCATCCAAAGTCATCTGTCCAGCTCTCAGCAGGGATAACCTTTACACTTCATCCCTGGCTGCTCCGGCTCCGTGGTGAGCTCTGCTCTCTGGCAGCTCTCCTGGCAGCAGCCTTGGGACGCAGGATTAGGATGGCACGTAGGCCTTGTTGTTGGTGTTGCTCTTCCCTTACAAGATGTCACTGGCTCCAGGAGGACACCCTCCTCCTCCTCTTCTCTCAAGACATATGATGGGACTTTGTCCTTTTTAGCCAACCGAGCAGAACGCACGCTGGTCTCCTTCTCACCAGGTGGACCCTGACCTTTTTTACGTCCCCTAGCAAACCCTGCTTTTTCTTTGCATACTTCATTTGCTCAGGAGCATTTATTTGAAGTGTGAGGACTAGAAGTTACGTACCTTGCTATTTGCCTTGGTACGTCGGTGGTGTGAAGGACACAAGATGGACCCTTCCTGATACAGGACCCTGCCACTGAGCACCTTGAGGCTCCCCACGGAGGGATGTTTTCTGCTGTACGCTTGCGCATACCAAGAAATCCTCTCTTGCAGCTTAGTGTCCTGCCTGGGACTAGGAATTGAGCCTAGTGAGTAAGAGCACTTGATTTCTTTGCCAGTGCTCCTGCTTCGAGCCTTATTTCTTAACGTAGAGAACCACTGGGTAAGTGGAGGGCACACGCGGAGCGATGGGGTGGGGATCATCCCCAGCTTTTGACTTGGCACGTGTAAAGACATTAATATGATTTTTTTAAAAAAAAAAGGGGTGAGGATGGGCAGAAAGGCAGTGCAGTGCGTTGGCAAAGGCGGCAACGGGGTGGGTAGCGCAGGAAGGCAGAAGAAGGTGCGATAAAAAAATGCCGTGGCCCAGGGAGCTGTGCGCAGCGCGGGTGGTGACGAGAGGGAGGGTCCGGAGATGCGCTTTCTGCCTGTGCCCTGGCCCTAAAGTGCCCTGTGAAGAGAGGCTGTGGGGGGAGGATTCTTATTTATACACACAGAAAAAATATACTGATGTTTAGTGGGGGGAAAAGTCACCCAGGAACACTGGTACAGCGCTGGCTCCTTTCCTGTAGACGTGCCCATACGTTAAGCAAGGGATCATATAAACTTCTGGGCCACTTGGGTCAATTCTTCACCCGGGGCAACGCACACGGTGTTTTG
>NW_009190843.1:0-1340 GCF_000690835.1 Fulmarus glacialis | reverse complement strand
TCCTCTAGTTTGTTTTTACCTTATTGTACAGAAAGTGTCAGTCCTCGCATCACGCCCTGCTCCCTCTTTTATGGGCTCCCTGAAATGGCTGTAAAATGATTTTTATTGAGCTTTGCTAGGACTCCTCTATGAACAGGATCAGACCCGGCGGATCAGCTGCTCAGAGGTTTGCTATGGGGGAACTTTTATTTAATACATATTGGCCAGCTTCTCCGGACTTTAACATAGCTGAGAAAAGCAAAACAGGCAGGTTTGCTGGGAAAAAACAACCTGGGCATTAACAACCGGGTAGCCGCAATAAAACATGGTGGATGGCAGGAGGACAGCCGCAGGGAACGCAGCGTGCGGAGGGACGGGTGGGACTGGCCACTGTTGTCCTGGTTTTAGCAATGTTTAATAAGCCAAATCAATTAATCTTATTGCTAAACTTTGTGGGTTTAAAATATTTATCGCTTAAGCAAAGGGGTCTTTCATGAACTTAGTGGTGGTCTCCTATGCTGGAGCTTGTAGGAGCAGCCACCTTCCCCTGGGAAGTTAAGCTCCTTTGAAAATTAAAACGGAGACCCTGGCTCTGCTGTAGCGAAGGTGCATCGGGGCTGAGCCGTGGCCTCGTCGGGATCAACCGCACCCTTTGGGGCAGCACTTCACCAGGTGGGAATGCCGTACCCAATGTCCTACGGTGGTAGCGAGGAGTTCTCTGGAGCTTGTAGGAGCAGCCACCTTCCCCTGGGAAGTTAAGCTCCTTTGAAAATTAAAACGGAGACCCTGGCTCTGCTGTAGCGAAGGTGCATCGGGGCTGAGCCGTGGCCTCGTCGGGATCAACCGCACCCTTTGGGGCAGCACTTCACCAGGTGGGAATGCCGTACCCAATGTCCTACGGTGGTAGCGAGGAGTTCTGGGGGTCACAAAGAGGAGGAGGAGGAGGAAGGAGGAGGAGGGGAGGAGGACGAGGAGGAGGAGGAGGGACGATGCTGTGGTGTGCAGTTTTTCCGCCGCTGCAGGCTGTGCTCCGGGCTTCGGGCTCTGCTCCGCTTGCAGTCTGGCAATTAAGCATCTCTCCAAAGCTAGAGGCAGTACATTACCTGCCTTTACGTTAAAGAAAGAGGGAGAACCTGCAGCACCAATAAACAGCTGAAAACTGAAATATTTCTGCAGAGAGCAGTGCTTTAAAATAAGGGAGGAGAAAAAAAAAAAAAAAGCCAGCTGGAAAGTTTTTACTGATAGCAGTGGTCCTTAGTTCCCCTATTGCTTCTTCCTGCTCCTGGCTTCATCCGTCTTCCAAGATAAATTTAAATTTCTATTTAAATTAGAAAGTGTGTGGGGAGAGGGCGGGGGGAAAA
>NW_009190842.1:0-7749 GCF_000690835.1 Fulmarus glacialis | reverse complement strand
CGTAGCCCCGCTGCCGGGGTGGTAGCTCAGCACTGGGGGGGTGTGGGGTCCCCTGAGGGTGCTGTGAGGCTGTGGTGACCCCTACCCCCGCCCAGCGGTGTGGGGGGCCCTGAGGGTGCTGTGAGGCCGAGGTGGCCACTCTCCCTGTGGGGGAGGACTGTAGGGTCCCCCAGGGGTGCTGTGAGGCTGAGGTGGCCCCTCGGTGATGAGGACTGTGGGGTTCCCTCAGGAGCACTATGAGGCCAGGGTTACCCCTCCCGCTATGGGGCAGGATTTTAGGGTCCCCCAGGGGTGCTGTGAGGCCGGAGTGACCCCTTGGTGATGTGGGGTGTGGGGCAGGACTGTGGGGTTCCCTCAGGAGTGTTATGAGGCCAGGGTGACCCCTCTCCCTGTGGCTGTGAGGCAGGATTTAGGGTTCCCTAAGGGTGCTGTGAGGGTGCAGTGGCCCTGTGGGATGCAGGGCAGGATTTTTGGGTGTCTGAGGGGTGCTGTGAGGCTGTGGTGATGCCTCGGTGCTGTGGGGTGAGCTTCTAGGGCTTCCTCAGGAGCACCATGAGGCTGAGGTGACCCCTTTCCCTATGGGGTGTGGGCAGGATCGTGGGGTCCCGTAAGAGTGCTGTGAAGCCCTAGTGATCTCTCAGTGCTGCTGGCAGGATTTAGGGTCCCCTAAGGGTGCTGTGAGGCTGCAGCAGCCCTCAAGCCCTATGGGGAGCAGGGCAGGATTTTAGGGGTGCTCTGAGGCTGTGATGACCCCTCTCCCTGTGGGTTGTGGGGCAGGGTCCTCTTAAGGATGTTGTGTAGAGGGTTCTCTAAGGATGCTGCGAGGGTGGGGTGACCCTTTGGTGCTCTGGGATGTGGGGCAGAATTGTGGGATTCCCCGAGGGCCTCCATGAGGCTGGGGTGACCCCTGTCCTCATGGCCTGTGTGGCTGGATTTTAGAATCCCCTAAGGGTGCTAGGAGGCCCTGGTGACCCCTCGCTGCTGTGGGATATGGGGCAGGTTTGTAGGGTTCTTTGAGGCCCTAGAGACTCCTCTGCCCTGTGGGCATCAGCCAAGCATCATCCTATGATGTGGGTCCAAATTGTGTTGTGTTAAAACACACCTTAAGGGTTGTGCAGTGATTGCATCCCATATTTATTTAAAAAATGAAAAATCCCTTAATCAGTGACTGCTCAGATAACATCAGCAAGTGGCCAAAAAGACTTTAAAATGTGAAGGAACAGTCTTCTCTGTCACATCACTTTTTGTAGTGCCTTGTATTTCACCTCTGTTTTCAGATGTCCATCTCTAAGTGCTGCAAGGTGCAGTTAAGATTGCTCTTCTCTTTGCTATGAGCTCAGTCATGCTTTGGTGGATATCAGCTTGTGAAAGTCACATTTTTCATTAATGCTTCAGGCTGAAATCTTCTGTCTTGGCCAAACAATTCAGTGATTGAGATCTTGGGGAATAGGTTTTCTCATAGTTGTTTGTATTATAGTTTGTCTGGTGGATACAATGACAGATGGTGCAGTGGTGTGATGCAGAGCAGTGGCGGTTAGAGCAGTGGTGAGAAATTTGGCCCAGTGGTAAGCTGTGCGTCACAGGTGAGCAGATCTACTCGAGTGCCACCTCTAAAATGCTGCTGATTAATGGTCTCTCTCTTAAGAGCTTTTCTTCTGTCCCTGCTCCAGATATGTGGTCTCATGTTCTTCCTTGCACCTTTTTTCTTCATCTCATCCTTTGCAGCTAACCCAGGAGAAATTTGTGTGTTTTGACTAGCTTTTTTTCAGCTTTTTGTTGCCAGAAATGGGAGCCCAGTGCTTTCATCAGTGTTAAGATCATTTCAGCCATAACAAACATCATTCTGAGACTCCTCGTAGCCTAAACCAATCTGGCTGCAGTGGTCTTGTCTTACCCCTACTTACTTGCTCCCCTGGGCCTTTTCGGCACGCTAAGTTGACAGAGAAAACTATCTGTGTAGTTTGAGGAGTTAGTTTTCAGTTGCCCTCGTGTCCTGGAAAGGCTTCGTGAACAGTCTGAGTGCTGGAGGTGGTCAGTGGGGATGTGGGGAGGAAGGAGAGGGATCAGCCCCAACTTTTTCCTGCTGCTGTGAGCTTTTGTGCTACTAAACACCTGAAAAAATGTGCCTTTATTTGGCTGACTTGGAAGCCTGGTGGAGGAAAGGGGGGATTTATGCAAATTTAAGAGAAAGATTGGAGCTTAATTGCCTCGTAATCTGGCAATTCGAGTGGGTGATGCTTTCTTTGGGTTACCAGGAAGCTTCTTACTAATCAGTGTTTTCATGATTTATCTACAAATATAATTGTTGCAGAATTATCAGATTATTTAATGCTGTGAATAGAGTTCTTAAGCAAAGTGCTTAATACCATTTTCTGAGCTTGATCCAATCTTGCAGTGTGTTGAATGCTGTTAATGTAAATTAAGAAACAAGCTGCCTGATCCCTCCAGCTCGTACGTGGGATAGCAGCAGCTCTGAAAAGAATACAGAGGTCAGGGTGAGCAAGCAACAGCATATGTTTTGGGTGTGACATTGGAGCTATGGTCATCCTTGTCTGTATAAATAAGGAGCAGTGGGTAGGAGGATGGAGGTGTGTGATATCTCTAGGTACCACAGGTGAGTCTGATACCGGAACACTGATGCTATTCTGTTGTCAGCATTTTTAAAAGGTGCTTAAACCTGGAGAATGAGTAGAGAAAGCTTCAGTGACTACTTCTGGCCTGAAAAAATGTCCTGCAAAGCAATTTAGAGCTTAGCCTCTTTTATTAGACTCATGTGATTTGATTTGTGTATGTATAGTTTTACAGAGAGAAATGAATGGCTTTCCTGATATAGAAGAGAGGCAAAATCTTTAAACTTCTAGTAACGTTTTAAATAATTTAGACAAATGATAAGCCATATCTTACTAATTGTCTAGGGCTCTTCCAGGTATATTACTCTACTCCCTTAATTGCATTGGGTTTCCTCAGTTGCAAGGAAGAGACTGATTAATGGTGATTGAAGTTTACAGGAAAAATAGAAATTTATGATGATTAGAAATAGTGGCTGTTTCTGTTAGAATTTATTCGTATCTCTCTGCATGGTAATCATTAGGCACGCAAGCAGAGCACTGAGTCTTGCCAAGACATCGGCCAGCATCTACTGCAGAAGAGGGAATGGCGTAAAGCTGTCTAGCTGTGTCCGTAGTTGGTTACAGATCCCTTGTACCAAGACTGGACCTCTGGAAGCTAACTGGTGCTGTCTGTAGCTAATTGCTTTGAACCTCGTTAGGAATTAGTTCTCAAAGGGATGTAGAAAGGCTGGATGATTTCTCTGCCTTGTTCCAGCCAGTGTCAAGCTGTTGAACCAGAACAAGCTGCGTTTCTGCTTGTACTGTACCAGATTGGAGAGCTACATAGAGAAATGGTGTAGGAAATGAAGCAGGTCTATGTGGCTGCAGCTTTACTCTTGCAAGCTGGCAGGAGGTCTGGCTTTCTTCAAAGCGGAAATCATGCGTGCTGAATGTTGATTTGGTAGCGTGGATGTTGGTGATGATCCCCTATCAGAGAGACTGGTGTGTTTTTCTTTAAGGAATATTAAAGTTTTGTAACAGCTGCAACTTGTGTAACAGTTCATGATGATTAGAAATAATAGCTGTTTTATATGGTATAAATGGTATAACACCTTAATTTTTCTTTATTTGCTATTTGGGACTCATTTGGAGTGGTATTGCCATTAGCCCAGTGATAGGAGACACTTGCCTGTTTGCTCCTCAAAAGAGATTCACATCTGCATTGGGTTGCAAATGATTTTGGTTTCACTCAGGTACTAGTAGATGTTGGTTTACCTTGCAGAACTGGGCCGTAACTCCTCTAGAAGAGGCTGTGACTTGCGCAGAAGATGTATTGCTGACATTTGTTGAAATCAACTGTCAAATTGAGAGAGTGTAGCCGTAGTGGGAAGGGTGGTGAAGGACAGACTGTATCCCTCGGTGTTTCATGGTGCTGAAGGCATTGCTGGACTAATGCATGCTCTTTTGTACTCCTTGCAGTCAATCCCAGGGCAGTGTTAGGTTGGACAGTTTGGTAGAAACTTTGAAATAATGAGGGTTGGATTTCATGTTTATGGGTTAAAGCTGTAAAGTCTGATTTCTGCTAACATATGGAATCAGCCTTCATGGATGCAGGCGTCATCAGGCAACCAAAGAAACATTTGTGAATCAACTTAGTTCTTTCTTGCAGCGTGGTACTGATCCTTCTATCATCACTTATCTTTTTTTAGTGTTTCCTAATATGTAATATGAAGAAATAGGTTTTTAGCGATCTTTTAGGGAAATGTGAGAAAACTAAATGTGAATCTCTGTTTTCTGAGATCACTTCTGCAACTGCGTACCTGTCTTGTGAAATCATGGCAAATAGGCTTGTATCCTTCTTACAGGACTTCTGCATTATAAAAACCCATGCTAAATGATTTAGAATAAAGTTCTGGCAACCATGTGACCACGTGAATGTTTGTGGGCATGGGATATCTGACCCCTGTCATCTTTGATTAACTTTAATTTGTTGCTTGGGTTAGTGTTGCAGAAGCAGCAGTGTCCAAAGCTTATACCTAAAAAGACAATGCAATAAGGAGATGTCAGTGCTGCCTCTCTATCTAAAGTTTTGGGGGTGCTGGTATGCCACACCTCTTTTTTCACTGTGGACAGGCCAAAATGACTGCATTTTGTTAAGAATTTTTCTTAGTAGGAAAAATTTGTAAAAATCAAAAAATCCTTTTGAGGATCATTTCAAGCGTGAATTTCTTAAATATTACTTTTTTTTTTTCCCATAGCACAGCACGATCTTCTCTCTTCCTACCGTCTGTTCTGTGTCCTGTACCTTTGAGCACAGAGGTCATTCAGGAGAAGACCCTGTGGTTTAGGAGATGCCTCAGCTATAAATTTGGAGGAAGTTCTGTCATACAGTCAGATCTGCTTGAGTCCACAGAAAACCAGTCCTTAGAAAACAGTGGTACTTATATTTTGCTAAATCACCCACCAGGCAGGACATGGTTTTCAGTGGAATAAAATTATTATTGATTCCTTTCTTTACATGAAAATGTACAAACCCCCTGAAAACTAAAATATAGGTCCTTATGTCATGTTTTGATCTTGTTTTGATCCAGGAGTTGGTGGAGACTGTCCAAGTACACTCACAAGTGTGAGAGAGGACAAGCTTTAGGAAGACCTGGTGCCGTGAGTGCTAGCTGACCCCTGAGCAGTGTGACAGATAGCGATGATCTTAGTAACTGCAATATTTTTTGGAATGACGAGGTTCAGAGTGTGGTCTCTACATGATGCAGTCATTCGCATAGCTGTCAGGATGATGTCTCAAATCAGGGAAGTTCTCTGGCAGCAACGGGAGTTTTGTGACTAAATTTCCATATTGGCCATCTTCAGAAGTTTTTTTGACCTCCAGGAATTGGAGAATTGTGTTGGAGAAGATCTGTGAACAGAAACATTCAAGCAAGGCACACAGTCGCTACAGTTAATAGAAAAGCTTTCAGCACAGTATCCTCTTACTCTGTGTTTGAGCCAGCTGATAATACTACTGCTTGTTAAATCAAGGCTGAATATATAGTTCTTCAGGCACTCTCTTGCCCTGCTGATGCGCTGGTATGCTCTTTCCTGTATATGTATATCACATACTCAGGTCAGGAACGTCAAATGTTTGCAGCATAAAAAGATTTAACACGTTTCCCTAGTCTCCTGGGATGCAATAAAGCAATGACCTTCTATTAAAAAATCTGGAGTAATTTATGCCCTAGAGTTGTGTCAAGCTACATGCTTTTTCTGTAGAAAATACAGAAATACTTGCAAGGTGTTGCATCTTAAGCACAAACTGCTTATGATGGGGTAGTGTTTGGTACATTAGTCAGTGTCCTGGAGAAGTTTAGTGCCAGATGCAGCCCATCAGCAGTAGGGTGAGTTGCAAATATGCAGGGATAGCAGCATCTTAGGCTTTCACAAGGCAAATTCCAAGTTTAAGGGGATATTTTTAGCCTTGTCCCTATCGCCATTGGGTAACTTTTCTAAATAAATGGTAAGAAATTTGCATCCATTAGGTGTCCTGACAGCAAGTGTGTCAAAATCCTGTGACTTGCATCCTAGGCTAACATCTTAGACATGGTTGTGTGATGTTTCATTCCTTTAAGCATTTTTGAGAGAGGTTTAAATGAAACACAACAAGTAGCAATTCCCTGTAATTAAATTGTTGATCATCTTGGCTCGCGGAAGAAATGTGAGGCAACATCCACTCCAAAAATGGATGTGTTAATTACAAATGCACATATTCTGGGTCATTATTGCTTAATTGGAAGGTGGAGTTGATGTTCATGCTAAACTGTCAGGAAACACCTTCTCTGTTATATGGCACAGCACCACAGGTACAGAAATATTTTCTGAAATCACTTTACGGATCATATTGTAAAGCACTGGTGTGGAGAATGACATCTTTGGGCAGAGCAACCTGTTTAGTTAGATTATAGATGCTGTACGATACTAGTAGCTTGTGGAAGTTCTCCTTTAGTGCACTTGTTTCTCCTGCTCTTCTGGATCAGGCAAACCCTTCAGTCTTGAACTGTAAATTGTATTTCTGATAACATTGCAAAATAATTGAAACTGTACAGCTAAATTCCCAAAGCTACGTACATCGTCTTAACTGCACTGGATAAATTAGTGTTGGAGTTACGAAGCTCCCACTGCAGAACTGAATTTGTTTGGCTGTAAACTTTGCAAACAAAGGGTAAACAGCAGTCGCCACCCTCAAAACCAATGCTAAGATAGGCACTTCCGTCCTAATAAAGTGGCTTTCATGTGCTAAGATGGAAGTAATTTGTAGATTACTGCCCAGGCCCAAGGGAGGAGTGCACGACTGCTATTAGATGAAGAAAACTGAAAATGTGTTAAGTGTATATTTTATATAAAGAACTGCCAGTGAAGAGTAGTTGGTGTCTATATTGCTAACCCCGCTGACAATTGGGCTTGACCTCCTGTGCTTACATAGATAACTCTATTTGTTATCAGGTGAGAAAGAGAAAGTTACGGGTGGTGCAGGCACGAAACAATGCAGGGGAAAACATGTGAACTCTTCCCTCTCCATATTTTAAGCTGTTTTGGCTTCTGTGTCGGCTGGCAGCGGGTGTGTATGCGGCGCAGCCGTGTTCGCCTTGGTGCCTCCTTGGCCGCCTGAGCGAGCACAGGGAGGTGATTCGTACCGGTGGGAGTGTCGCGTTTGGGGTGCGTGGGAAGGAGGGTTGCGTCTTATCCCTCGTTCTTGTCTGGACAATTTTTAATTGAGGCTGTCTTGGTGTTGGCTTGCTCAAAGTTCCCTGGCTTTGACAAAAATTTGAATATTAATTCTGAGATTTTAGCTTTCCTAATGCATTCCTCTTTTAATAGGAGAAGAAAATTGAAATTTATGAGCTTGTTATCAAGAGAGAATGCAGCTCCTTCCCGACAAGTATGAAAGCTTCCAGCAAAGTAAACTAGAGGTCAAATGGAGCAGATGGAAAGGCCAGTCCTGAGCATCCAGTCAGGACCTGCTGGGCACAGCAGGGCTCTCTCTGTGTGATTGTAGGTCTGGAAAGGAAACCTGTCTTGCCAAGCCTACTGTTCCAAAAAGTTATTTGTAGGTGTTTGATCTCTTCTTGTAGCTGCAGAACTCTGGAAGCTTTATTCAAGTATTTTTCTGAGATGTCCAGAAAAACCTTCTGCAAACTAGTAACTCCCCCCC
>NW_009190841.1:12757-17241 GCF_000690835.1 Fulmarus glacialis | reverse complement strand
CTGCCTGCCAGGTTAAACCACGACACGTGAAAAGATAAGGATGAACAGGGAGAGTAAAGTTCCCCCATCCTAATTTTTTTTTGCACATTCATCAAGTATAAATCTCCCAAATTTACCTTTAGCTATTGTTATACCTCCTGTGGTATACATCATTATATTTCTCTTTTAAGTTCATACTGAACATTATATAAAACTCACTCTGAGAATCCAAGTATCTATCTATGTGCAATATGAATCATTTTTCTTTGCAACAAAGCAGGTGGCTGCATCTTCAGAGACTAGAAGATAAAACTTAGTATAGTGTCTGAGCTGTGCTCATGTTGCTGACTCAACAGCTGGCATTATCCAGTAGTGAGTGCTGCGGGAGTTAAAATATAAATGGAGGATCAAATAATGGAGGATAGCAGAGTAAAATGCAAATCAAAGACTATATTTCATGGGAAGTAATTTCACAGGACAGAAAATGGCTGCATGCTCTAAATCTGTAATAACAACTTTAAAGCCATATGCTGTGCTGAATCTGTACCTCTCACATCTTGCATTAGTGCTGAAATTTGAGATACCGAAAGCTTGAAGATTCTCCTTTTTACAAAGTCAACTTATTTCCTTATATTACAATTATAATATCAAGGCTCATCAAGGGCTGAGTTAGTGGGATCCTTCTGGAGTACAGGGACATGTATATTTTTTAATCCCTGCCCATTGTTCCTGTATAGTCAGTAAGACTTTATAAAGCTCTTTTTCTATTGTCTATGACCAGAAAATACCAGAAAGTAAGATTTCTGCAGTTGCCTTAATGGTCCTCGACATTCATAAAGTTATGAACAAATAAACCCAGGTCACTGAAAGTCATCCATGACAGGAAAAAAAATAGTGAAAAGGGGTTAAAAAAAGAAGGAAAGAGATACACAATGTGAAGTAACCTGGCTCCTGTAAGAAGTCTGGAGTAAGAGGAAAGAGAAGGAAGATAAGAAAAACAGTGTCAGATAGTCATGGAGAACCACAAAGTAACCACAGCAGGGTGCCTTGATATTGCTTTGCAATGTTTTCACTGTGATGTTGCATCAATACAAGAGTACACTGGGTCATGTCAGGGTGACATGTTGCAATTATTTTGTAGTTCTCTGTGGCTTTATTCATTGACTTCATCATCTCTTCAGCTCTTCACTGTTGAATACCACTCAGTTAGGTATTCAAAGCACTGGATGCCTCCTAATATGCTTTAAAACTTGGCATTTCTGTGTAGTCAGTTATTTTTCAGATCACTCTTACAGACCTAGGTCTGGGATGAATTACCTTGAAGCTTGGGGAAAAAGTTCATGTCATAATATATAAATCCAGGGACACATGAAAAAATAGGCAAAAATTGGCAGAGCAGGGAAAAAGTGCTTTAAAAAACATTTTTAAAAAGTTTTGTGTCAAAGGACAACTCTAGATTAATTAGAGACATTCATAAGAAAAAAATAGGATTGGTGGCATTAAGCATAATATACTCTTTTTAAATCTCTTATACTTGCTTTAAATAGAAGTCACAGTTCTAACAGAAAAAATATTCCTATGAAACCCATGAAGCAAAGCCCTGATGATCAGATTGATCCATGAGAATCATTTATATCTCATGAGTATTTAGAAATCAAGAAGCATTTCAGCAACAAAATAAAGTGAAACAGGTCTAAGTGGTGACAGACAATGGAGCCATATGCTCAACATAATACGAATAACTCAGGCAGAGTATTTCCTGCCAATGACTTACCCATTCTCTCATTTGCAATGATGATCTTGGTGGGAAACAGAAGTTGAGTAACACCCAAACTAACAGATGTCTCTCAAGAAGCGGCCTTCTCTATACTTAGCAGATCTACAGTTTAGAGCACAGTAATCCCCCTGCATCATGGAGAAATACGACACCTAATCCTGTTTCATTGCATGGACACAACAAATGGCACAACAGGTAAATATCTTTTCTGTCACTAATCAATAACCCTCTTCAAAATTACATATCACTGCTACTCCAGCTTCAAAAAGAGAGGAAGATTTAGTTTCTCTTTTTCTGCAAGTTGCCAACTTAAAACAACTCTTTTCTTACATTTTTTCCTTCCTAGTGGAAGACATAATATAGCCATTGTTGCCATAAAACAGGTCTAGCTGGTGCAAATGATATCAAGACCAAGATTTCTATTTTTATAATAGCAGAGCTTTCTAAATTTATACTTAGTCTCCTGAGCAAATATCCTGACTTTCCAAAACACGAAGTAGCAAACTTAAAGTCATTTTTTAAGAAGTTATTATGGACAACATGACTCAGATAACAGATATACATATAAGTGTTAATAGAAAGTCATTGTTAGAGAGGTTTATAACAGGTTTATAATTTCTGTTGTAATAGAAATACAGGTTCCTCTACTGAGAAGATAGTGTGGTTTTTAATGATCAGATGAATTCCAGGTGGAGAAAAAGTGTAAGCATCAAGACAGGTTAATGGTATATATACAGGGTGCAGAAACAGCCTCATGTGAGTTAGATGATCTGTCACACTGCTCGAATATTGAATTTTGCCTATGGAGTGAATAAGAGAAGAGAGAGATTAAGTTTCTAGGAGCCATTCACATATGTTCTATCACAGAAATTTTATATCTAATTTATTTTTAAAACTATTAAAAATGACAAATTATAATAAATGCAATTTTCCAGTAGACAATCCTTAACAGGAAAAATTACAATGCAAATTATAATGAAAAATCCAATCAGCTATGCTTATCCATCAATGCAGATAACGAAATCCTTTTAACAGTAGTGAAGGTGGTGTACACATGTACCTGGGAGACTTCAAACCTTATAATTTGTTGATCTTTTTTTTTTAATGGTCTTCAACATTTCTGTAAATTTTAATGGGGATGCATAATTATAAAAGCAATTTTCTCTTCAGTAGTAAATACTCCAGTAAAGCAATCCTCTTACATTATGTTGCATTATTATTAGAATAGAAATGCAGCAAATCCAGGCCTGTAATCTGCCAAAGTTGGCTTTAAATATGCCTGAAACTGCCACGATATATTCGATCAACTAACTTGCTGTGGCTGTTTTTTTCTTTTTTCCCTTTATTGTCCACTTTTTTTTTACTTATCTGAGAAATGGGATTTTGTTTTGGTTTATATACCACAAGCTGGGACAAATCATTATCAAATTTCCTTTACACTGATTCTGAATTCATTCAACTATGATACATGATCAAATGTGTACTTTTTAAAATAATCTTCCATATTTTATGTCACAACAACTACGACTTTGTTTCATGTGGTAATTAATAGGAGTTCCTGTTAGACACAGAGCATATTCTGAATGCAGAAATAGAAAATCTGTAAATTGCCTTGTCAAGCCTCATAAATCATCTGCTGTCCAAAGCGTGTAGCTCATGTGCACTGTTCTCTTTTTGTGATTTGAAACTTCATGTTTCCTCAAAAAAAAAAAAAAAAGAGTTAGACATAGCATCCGTTGATACAGTAGATGAAAATTACTTGAGGAAGTCACAGACAGTGAGACATCAGACATGGATGAGGACAAGTGAAACTGGATATATTCACTCACCTGGTTGAACTGGCCAACTGTGTTGGGTTTAGCATCAATATAACACTTCAGGAACTCAAGAGAATTTTCAATAATTGTCCTATGAACTTTGTCACCATCCAACCTCTATGTGTGTCACATATACCTAATTACGTTTGTATGTGGCTACTTTAATTCTGCACCAAACCCACCAGGGTTCTTCCTCTGACAGGAAGAAATCAT
Source organism: Fulmarus glacialis (assembly GCF_000690835.1). Taxonomy (NCBI): domain Eukaryota; kingdom Metazoa; phylum Chordata; class Aves; order Procellariiformes; family Procellariidae; genus Fulmarus; species Fulmarus glacialis. Next base: position 13,455 of record NW_009190841.1, on the reverse strand, counting down.
TGGAATGTGAGAACACGTAAAGGGCATGCTCATTTATTTTGGAAGAATCCCTGTACCACAAACTTTGAAAGACGTAACATAACTCACTGTGCCAATTATCAGCCCCTGCTGGATCTTTTTTAGGAAAGGAGAACATTCAAGGTAAAGTCATCCTTCACTGGGCTTTGGTAACGACAAGGGTGCAGTAAGATTGAATGGCAATCATCAAAAGCATTGCCACTGAGTGTGAAAACTCAATTTACATTTCTTCTAATTTCAATGTAAAGCTTCACCATATAAAAATATTAGCACTTAATGTTTACTCTATGCAGGGCACCTGGCTGCAGGAAAGAGAGACAGTGAAGAGCAAAGCCTTACGGGAATATTTTGCTACAGGAACTCTGTTGGCATCTGATTTTTACCTCAGACCAATGTAAATGTGAATTAACAACATTAGTATAAAAAGTTGCATGATAATGTAAAACTCCCAGTAAAAGAACAACGAGGTGCCAGAGAGGCACCTTAGCCTGATTTCTTTAGGAAATGAATTTTATGTCCCCTGTTTGTGTTATGTGCCAGTTGTTGGGAAATCAAGGACGTCTGATCCATCCCCTCTTCGCATTCCCTTACCAGTATTAGGGAGAGCAACACAGGTGCCCGAGCCAAAGGGTGAAATCAGATGCAAATATCAAAGAAATAACATTGTTGTTCTGCTGCAA
>NW_009190841.1:0-12744 GCF_000690835.1 Fulmarus glacialis | reverse complement strand
AGGAACACCCTACAATCCCAATCACACCATTTACTTTTTTCTCCTCCCAGGTTCACTGTGCTTACCACCCTCATTCCCTCCCAAATAAAGGCCAACCTCTATTTATCCTTTCCCCATTTGCCACAGTTTTGTTGACTTTATATCTTTATTTACTATTTATCATACAGTTGCCCAGGTAACCTTTATGCTGATAAAAAAATGTGCATATATTTTCTGAATGGATTCGCTGCCTGTGCAAGCACTGAATGTGCTGAGGACAAGAACTGATAACAGCCTGGTCCCTAGGCACCCCACTGCTATTACAAGTTGCCTTTTAAAGAACTGAGTGCAGCTGGGCCCTAAACACATGGCAGATGATGCGGCTTGTGGGAGGGGGTAGCAATGAGGTAGAAAAGGCAGCTGGCTGGAAAGCCTATTGTTGGGTATTGAGCACATGGTGCTGAGCTGACCAGACCAGAGGGAGGTCTACAGCTGACAAGATGGAAGTTGCAGAGTACACCTGCTCACTAAGAAATTTTTGCTGCCATGAGGCAGATCACCATTCCCATTGAGGGAGGCTGTCTTTAGAAAGGACTCACATTCCCCTCTGCGCACCATCCAGGAGAGGCTTGAGAAAGATATGATTGTACAGATAAGACTGCAATGATCCTTTCCCTTGCTCTCAACAGGAATAAATCTTCAGAGTAATTTTGTTTATAAAGTAACTGGAGCTCACCAGTTATGTATCATGTAGTTTGAGCCGTTTTATACTTAAATATTTAGTACAGTATAGTAGTACAGGATTCTTCTACTCTTTAGAGGAAGATATAGGCAACTCCAGAGAGGGATTCATCCCGTTCTGAAATAGGTTTCTGGAATCCGTAGGGTGAATAATCCCGTGGAAGCACATTTCTCTCTTCATGGACTAGTTTTGGGTCAGATGCCTACTGCGTACATAGCTAAATTTTGTTAGGAAGAAACTTACCCAAGTAATTGTTTTTTATATCAGTGCAAATGTGTTTATACCAGAACTTCATATTCTGACAATTCCTAAGACATAAGTAAGCATAAAAGTAACCATGAATTTGAAAGATAGAAGCTGTCAAAAGCAGTGATTAAAAGAATGCAATTATATGGGAATAGATAAAATAGATAAAAGAAAAAAAAAGTAAATAATGGAAAATAACCTCTTGCATGAACAAGATTGTGCTTAATAATTACAAAAAACATTAAGTTCCCCCCTAAAAGACTTCATATAATTTCAACTTGATAAGAAAAAAAAAATTTTTTTGAAGTGATGTTAAATAGCTTACTTTTCCTTTGCAAACTGGAAAATAAGTTTACATCAATGCTTTTTACAAAGAAAATTTATTCATTATTTAAGTAAGGTTAAATTTGGCTACTTTCCTCATACTACATAGTCATTCATATTTCATGAATAACTACATTATAGCCTTCAATTCAGATTGGCTGGTTCTGTCACTGTTATTCACATTAAAATACAACTTAATGCTTACTGACAACAATGGCTTCATCATAGCTCCATAATTTGGAGTTGACCAAGATCAGCAGAACCTGAGGATCTAGCTTATCTGTAGAAAAGATTCCATTGAAAAAACATTGGGAACATATGGATTACATTGAAATTTTCAACCACAATTTGTACCTGAGTGTTGAAATCTTGAAGTATTTAGTTTTTTTTTTCCTGCTTTGGCATTATTTCTTAATTACTGTTGAACATCTTTTTGTTATTGTATTCTCCCTCTGATGGAAAATAAATCTGCCAAATTTTTAATTTTCACCTTTATTTAGACTGAAAGAACATTTAAAGCATTTGGCATTTCCTATAAAATATGAGATTCCCATATTTTAGTGAGATCTAATGAAGATATAAATACTACCTCCTTGTATTCATTTGCAACTGGTCTTTAATCTCTTTTCTGAGAAGCAGAGGACAATGTAAGAGGACATAACTTGTCATTGCTGATTCTAGTTCCCTAATTCTTTGGCTTGAAACACACAAATACTAATATGTTTATCAAAGTAGCAGTGACTAGTTTTTAATGATGCTGATAACATAATCATAAATTTTCTTACACCATATTTGTTTGTTGTCACTAAATGGTATTATAAGTCACGTTATTATCGGTATTTATTTTAGAATAATAAGAATCTAAAGGAATAGACGCAATCTGCAACCGGGGTGATTGACCTTTCTAAGCCCTGCATTAGTTTAGGTGTAAATGTAGTACATTAACTGCATCAGATTTTTTTTCCTTGAAATGCTTGTCCTAGAAGCTCATTATTTGAGGTGGCTGCAAATAACACTGACAAGGGTATATCTCATTTGTCAATATCTGCAGAGGCATTTCTTCGGACACAAATGTGTGGTGAGACAGCATCTGTTTTTCAAAATAAGACCTTACCACTCAATTTTAGTAAGTATCTTTCTTACCTACTTGGAAATTTAGGAAGGAAGGGAATTAAAAATGGAATGACCATGGTATGAGGAAAAGGTGTATAAGTTTTTCTTCCATACTGTATTCTATCATGCAAGTTTGTTTCGAATGCACATAGCATTGTGTGCAATTCATATTATAAATATACTACTGTTATTACTTTCTACACTCCAGATCTGGAGTTTACTGATATATCTTAGTAAGCAGCAACATGGCAATAAGATGACAGTGAGAAGAGTCTGATGATATTTTTGTTGCTGCTGTACCTAAGAACTCTAGTCATGAATAAGGATGTATCAACAGAGACTGAATTAATCTCTTGTAGATTTAGGTGCTTAAATGAGGATCTAGATTAGTAGTGTAGTACTGATGTTTTAGAGTCCACCTAACAGAAAGCAATAGACTATCAGCGCAACTCCATGCATCTAAGATCTACTTGAATTATGAGATCCATGTGAATAGTCTGTGAATAGCCTATGAACTGTTAATATAAGCATTTACAGGATTATTAATCTTATGCTCAAGCATCAATAGTCCATGAATATTCCATTTTATGTAAGGCTTCTACCCATGAGAAAAATTCTCTTGATGATTTGGCTGGGTTGATGTAACCTTCTGTGTAGAGACACTTTTATTCTGATTTTTATTAAATTTATTGACATTGGTAATGAGTTTTCTTAAACAAAATCAATATTAGGTATTTTTTAGCAAAACTGACAGTTCTTCACCCATGTTGTTGCAATGAGTACAATTTTTGCTTTTTTAAAGAAGATTAATAAAGGTAAATTGTGGTACCTTTAACAGCAAATTCTTCCTGTAGAAAATTCTATAGATTCCTTTATATGTGCTTAGGCGTTATTTTTCCTATCCATTCAAGATAAGGGACTTTTTTTGAAATAAGGTCTAACTGCTGCACAATGTCTTCATTTAAAAATCCTTAACATTTTTTCGCTTCTCTTATTCTTCAGTTATTATGTTTTGTAGTTCATTGGCTCTGTTTATATAAAGATATATTTAATTCCTGAAGCCTCATTTTATCCCTCAGCTTCTTAATGGACTTTTAATAAGTCCTTATACCTTTCCACTTAGAATTCACTGTGATAATCAAAAACTTCACCTTTGCATTCTGTTTTTTTATATGTTACATTTTGTCTAGTACCAGACTTTCAGAAGAGATGGGAGAATTAGATCCATTAACTTTCTCACTTTTTTTCCCTAATTTTGTACTGATAAAAGCATTAGTAAATTATTGTTCTGCACTCATCAAATCAGGAAAGATTTGTTTATTCTTCTGGGTTGGTTCAATTAAGGTATTATCTTAAGTCAAGCACTGAATGTAAAACAAAAATTTAAGTCTTTTCTTTCTGAAAAAGGACAACTAGCTACTTTTCATATGAATAACCAACTGTCAGTATACTTTTCATTTTCAACCTCAGTGGTTTTCATGTCGGCAGTCAATGCAATGAAATTGCTAATGCTGAGACTATGACGCGTTGTTTCTGTGCTTACCATCTCTACTTAGCAAGAGCAGAAAGCCACACTTGACAATGTTTTGAAGTAGTGGTATCACCTGTAGAATATAAAAGCTTTTTACACAGAGTCATAGGAACATTTTCTAATGAATAGTTACTGTATAAGTAATGTTTTTAATTTTTTAAATGTTAATTAAAATGTTTTTAATTTTTTTTAATGTTTTTAATTTTTTGTTTGTTTGTTTGTTTTATTTCCTATTGATATGAATTAATAAAGTCTCACAGTGGTTGGTATCAGTTGTATCCTTACAGGTCAATGTATTGTAGTAATTTGGAAGATGGCTTAAAGGTTTAAAATCAAGGTTTTTGGAGACTCTGTATTCTGAAAAAAACCTCCAACTGATAAAGACCGCAAGGCCTTTTAGACCACATGGCACTTATATGTGACAAGTGGTATTTTAAGAGTTTTTTGATACACATTATAACATCACTTCATGCTTACCATCCTATTTGTTTATATCTTGCTTCACCTCTTTTTTCCCAAATATTCTAAGTTTTCCCAAATATTCTATTGCGTGAAGGTCTTAGTATTATATAGTTGAGACCTTTTAGTTCATGGATTTAAATCAATTTTTCTTAGTCTTATGAAGGACACACCAACTATATTTTTTAAAACATCATTTGTTACTTCCTCAGACCATCTCTTCTTACATCTTGGTCCAGTCCTCTTAATCTCACCTTGCAAGTATTTTAGGGTTTATCCATATAATAGTAGATACTTTTTCCTGCTAAAGTCCAGCCAACTTTTTTCCAAAGGGGAGTCAAAATACAAATGCTGAAGAATAAATGGAAAAAAAGCTTCCTTGAAAGATCCCCAGCTGATATCAAGAATAACTAAATATCAGTCTTTGGTGATGATTAGTAAAACTCTAAAATTTACAGTATTATTTGCAGTAGTGTACAGTCTCAGTATTTTCAACATTTCTAAACACAGGCCTGAATAATAACCATTGTTGTAACCTGTGCACACTACCCCAGAGGTTCCTCTTCATGGATTTGACAGTTTTTATAACTATCTTGTCAAACAGAATCTGAACCTTGGTACCTTTTGGTTTATGTTTGCATCTCACAGGAAACATCTTTGCCTAAATAGATTATTGTAGATATGCTCTGATACGAACAGTGTTAACAGATTCCTCATGGTGGTTAAACATGAGATAGGCTAGTAGTTCAAAATGTGATAATTAACATTGCCCTGGCATGCAGCATTCATTCACGGAGTTCTGATAAAACTACCAGAAGCTGTGCTGGTCTTGGTAAGGATACCATCTGGTCCCAGCATTTGCTACTTCTGTGTTTTTTTTCAAATGCTGTTGTTGAAAACATAATAAAGTGTCATTAGTTCACTACACTTCTATGCAATCTCTTTTTTCTGGAGCCTGATCATCTCTCGTAGAAAGAATGGCTCTACCTTTATCCATCTTTCAATGACAGCCTTGATAAATATTACTTTTTCCTGCTATATTTTAATTTAACATCCTCTTCTATTTTCTCTGAAAACAGAAAATATTCCTTCTTAGTTTTACATGACTGCTTTAAGATGATGTACTAGTTTTGGCTGGGGTAGAGTTAATTTTCTTCATAGTAGCTAGTATGGGGCTATGTTTTGGATTTGTGCTGAAAACAGTGTTGATAACACAGGGATGTTTTAGTTACTGCTGAGCAGTGCTGACACAGAGTCAAGGCTTTTTCTGCTTCTCACCCCACCCCACCAGCGAGTAAGCTGGGGGTGCACGAGAAGCTGTGAGGGGACACAGCTGGGACAGCTGACCCCAACTGACCAAAGGGATATTCCATACCATATGACATCATGCTCAGCATACAAAGCTGCGGGAAGAAGAAGGAAGGGGGGACGTTTGGAGTGATGGCGTTTTGTCTTCCCAGGTAACCGTTATGTGTGATGGAGCCCTGTTTTCCTGGGAATGGTTGAACACCTGCCTGCCGATGGGAAGTAATGAATGAATTCCTTGTTTTGCTCTGCTTGCATGCACAGCTTTTGCTTTCCCTATTAAACTGTCTTTATCTCAACCCACAAGTTTTCTCACTTTTACCCTTCCGATTCTCTCCCCCATCCCACCACGGGGGAGCGAGAGACCGGCTGTGTGGGGCTTAGCTGCCTATTGGGGTTAACCTACAACAAGTGATTAACTCTGATACATTTAGTGCATTTCTTCCAAGTTTTTGTTTATTTCCCTCAAAAACAATTTTAAATTAGCTTAGTTTCCTTCCTATACTCTTTCTCTAAGTTTCTTGTCTGAAAACTTCTTTTCTATCCATGTTATTTATATTCTAATGTTGTTTTGCTATGTCGTTATATGTTGTTTTTTTTTTTTTTTTTTCCCTTAGGATTTGGTAGATGATAATGCATCATGACTTTGATCAGATCTAATAACTGTATCCAAGGAGTACAGCTATCTATATAGTTATACCACATAGTTTTAGTCTAGTCAGTAATATCTGACTAGTTCTTTGTGTCTTAACCTAGCATAATTTCTTATTTTTAATGAAGAAATTTTAATGTCATTTCTGCTGCTTACATTTTCTTTGAGTTCTTCTTGAATCACTCTCATGTCTTCAAAGATTTTAGTAAAAACACTGCTTTTTCATTTGAAAGTACTGATCTCTGCATTTTGTGGTTGTTTTGAAATATATCTTGAGATTCACACTCTGTGAACACAGCCATTGCCTGGGGCAGAATTTTTGGTGTAGATTGATTGCTTGAGTTTTATTTTCCTCGCTTTCCTTTTTCCTGAGTACATTACCAATTGTAATGTAAATACATTACATTTTTTTTGCTTGCATTGGTATCCTTATGTTTGTATAGATCCAACTATAAAGCAGAGGAGTTGGTTTGTGCTTATCTTTCAATCAAAATAAGTTAGCTAGAAAAAACACCTTAGTTTTAATTTACCATCTATCAAGATCTTCATGACGATGTTTGCTATCCATTTGAATCCAGAGAATGAATGAAAAGCCATTCTACCTTCCAGTCCACCTGACTAATTGTATTAACAGTTATGTTATGTTTCTAAGTGATCTCTGTAGGGGTTTTATTATACATCATAAAATAATCTCTGAAAAGATAACAAACAAAGAAAAAGAACAAAACACCAAACATTTAAACAAAAATGAAGAAAAATAACATAAAACGGGGAAAACAAGTAATAGATAGTTACTCCAAGCTTAGGATAAATTTTATTTTCCTGTAAAAGAAAACTACCAAGATGCACAAGATTGTTCTTGGATTTTTTTTTTTTTTTCTCAAAACCATGATGACCTTTTATTTAAAAACTTGAAAAGCATGATATCATGTATTTGGAATATCATCCACTATATGTCTTTACAGTGAAAAACAAACTAAGAGACTGGTGATTCTCAAGATTTATTGCAAAAAATTCTAAAATAAAAGTCATCCTGGTGAGTTCAATAGGTCTATCCTTAACTCAAAACTAGGAATGTGAAGAACGAGTAGCCAAAGATAATGGCTATTTATAATGATCAAGAGGATTTTAGGTATTAGGAAAGGTATTTTTTTATTTAGAACCAGGATAGAGTGTCGGAAGAGGAAAGATGAACAAAAATTTGGTAAACCTGGTAATGATGCTAACAGAGATGAGAGACTGAACAGCAAGGGGTAGAGCTGCAGTGGATCCTGAAGACAAGACAAGGTTTGAACTTCTTTTCATGATGAAGAACCAGGTAGGAGGAAGGCAGAAGATAGAGCAGGATCTGGGAGTGGACATGCACAGGAAAGGAACAGAAGCATCTTAGGTGAGCCTGGTCTGTGGGTCCGAGTAGCAATGTCGATGTTTCTATAACCAGCATAGATCGATATCAAAACAGGGGGTACGGAGATCTTGGCCGAGGAAACAGCAAGCTCAGATTTGACCATGTTATGTTTAATCTGAGGAGTGAACAGTATCACGTTTTCTGGTGAAAACAATGTAAGGATACCAAAGGCTATACAGTGGTCATGCAGAAACACTGTAGGTAGAGAAAATGGTATGGGTGGTCAGTACAGTAAACTGTTTCATGAGGCAAAGATCACCTTTTTGTTATGCTAATACACTCACCTATGGCGGGAGGCATAACACTGTCACAGAATCAATTAAAATATCTATTTAAAATAACATTAATTTAAATAAAAAGCCCTACACTTATTTAAAATTAACTTAAATAAAAAGCCTAACACTTGTTTCAAATGTATTGGAGATACTAAAAAATATTTCTTGTAGCCTGTGGTAAAGTCATTAAAACCGGCCTCACAGTTACAGCCTAGTGATTTTGTGGAAGATTTAAAATATAGTAATTTCTTTTCTCCATTTATAGCTTTGTTCTAAAAGTGCATTAATGTCAATTGTGGTACTATTTTCACCTTTTGTTACAATATTTTATAAGATAGCGAAATTCTATAACAGAATGCCAATAAATCACTACCTATGCACTTATGCTACAAATAAATAGGTTCTACAAACCTTGCTTTTAGTTTCCTACTTTGTCTGTAAAGCTTAGGTGACATACCAGGACTTGTGCTATCACTAAAAACTCTAATCAGGAGTAGAGAAAACTTTCAAGACAAGCAGATGGCAATTTCGTTGATGACTTTGTGGACTTATTCATTCTGCCTAAAGAGAACTTATATAATTTTATTTCAATTTCTCAAAAGTGTTTCATAAAAAAATTCATTCTTGATAAAATATATATTGTGATATGCATCTGTCAAGATCCTAGATAGCTGATCCTAGATCCTTTCTTCTGATGTGACCTCTTTATTATCTGACAAAACTCTGTGTGTGTCACTGTTAAATGATTAAACACCCTGCCTTATTTGTGACTGTGTAATACTCCCTGTATGTAAAGATCTTGCAACAGCTGAAAGTGTCATAGTTTAAGACTAAAGTGGCAGTGTGGAGAATAAGTGGATGAAGATACCAAAACACTTTAATCACGGGTCTACACAATTTTGCAAATTACAAGACTTGCCTGTCTTGTGGGAGATATGATGTGGTCCAGAAGTTGTGCAGGTTAACACAGTGGTTTCTTGTACAACTTCCCTGTCCCACAGGAGACACGAAGCGTTCCAGGAGAAAAGTCTGGTAGATCAGCACAGCTCTTCCAGCCACGAGGTGCTTAGTCCAGGGCCAGGGCTTTGGGTTCCCCTGGGGTCTTTTGTTCTTTGTTTCTCTGTTTGCCAGTGCCCAGGGCTATCTCTCGGGCTTCTCTCCCTGGCACCTCTCTCACATATCCCTGAAATTTCTCCCCACTTGAGTCTGGGCACCCTCAGTTACAGGACTGGGTAGAGAATAACCTATTCTTGACTGACCTGTGGTGCTTGACAGCTGGCTGCTGTCATCTCTGGAGCTCACAGTCTGTTCCTCTGGAAGCTTCCTGGCAAATTTGCAACTTTCACAGTGATTAACAGGTTGTTTACATTCAAAATGCTCCTTCATTCCTCCATAGGGCTAACTGCAGTTCCTATGCTAACACTATTATCAGCCAAGCCCAACCCATGCCAAATGCCACATAAAGGTCTCAGCCCATAAAGAGCTTATTCTTGTGAATGTTACTGACTTCAGCCATTCATATGCATGTATTTGCAGCACCTTACCCTAGAAAATATACTAATTTATGAATGATAGTATAAGGGAATTTTAAGAAAACAAGCGAGTATCTCAGTGTTTTATTATTAATGATGAAGAATCTCAAAACTTCTGGACACTGTACAGATAGATTTCCAGTTGTTTATTAAATATCTGTCAAATTCCTCATTGCTTTGAGGGTCTTTCAGGTCAGTCATAAAAATCTCAGACCATGAGCACAAACTTCAGGATGAAAATCCAGTAGGTTTTCATGTCCTACTCTTCATTTTATGACTTTGAAGAGAAAAACTTAGCAGTTTTCTCCTGCTGGAAATTATTATAACCAATTGGCCTGCACAGGTTTTGCTGATTATAAATCAGTGCTTTGTTTTCTGAATTGCACTTGAGAAGAAATAGTATAGCCATGGTTTTGCCTCTGTAGTGCTAACAAGAACAAAAAGGACTAATGATTTGTTCTTGCCACTTAAGTCAGCAGAGGTCATTTTAAGTACCTTGAGAACTGCAGTTAAAACAGTGAGCTATGGTGCATCAGTTACTGTGGTGGTGCACTTCCCCCTGCCCCTGGACCACTCTATGACCTCAGGAACCCCAGTTAGGCCTTAGCCTTTTTGTAATGAGTTGGGTGGTTAAGTGTCCCTTGACTGTACCAGGCACTCTTGCACAGCTGTCGGGAGGAGGACTGTCCGTACCTGGGCTGAAACACTCCCCAGTTGAGACACTCCTCAGGGCTCAACCCTTTGCCTGTTGAGAAATGCCAAGACATTTAACTTGAGTATTTCACGAGACTCGAGGGGAATTTTTAACTGGTACCTTTATCTAGCTTTGGGGTCTTGTGTGTGTGAATTGATTTAGATAACCCTTGTGTGTGTGTGTGTGTGAATGGATTTAGATAACCAATAGCAAGCATAATCTGTAATTAAGTCACTGTTGTGATTGTAGTAGACTCTATTAACTCACTCTGTAAATATTAAATTAGTCAATGATTAAGCGCTGCTAAAATCTTATGATCTACCTTAAACTGTGAATAAACTTTAAGCTGCTGCTAACCACATATAATCCCTTAGACATAAACCATTGTCGAAGTCTGAGACTAAGATTGGGTCCAGCCAGGGCTTCTCTGAACCTCGTGACTCAATGGGAGGGTCTCCCTTACCCTTTTTTTATTAGACATAAACCATTGTCGAAGTCTGAGACTAAGATTGGGTCCAGCCAGGGCTTCTCTGAACCTCGTGACTCAATGGGAGGGTCTCCCTTACTCTTTCTGTCCTCAGTCTCTGTACAAATCACTCGAGCTCAATTCTAACATGATTTTCCTTTGTATGCTTCATCCATGTAGTAAGTGATAGAGTGAACCTTGCCATCAAACGCTGTTAAGTAGCACTTTTATAAATTTCTATTAAAATCACTTTCTACTAATACATTTGATGGTGATTCCTTAAGTGGCCTCTAAACCACTGTTTCGCGACAAATTGATGTAGTCAGCAGGATCCTAAATCAGTATTTCGCGACAGTTACAAAGTCTGATTTGTAACTGAGCTTCTGAAAAAACACAAAATTGATTTAACTCAAGGAAAAGATGTTGTTTAAGTAGCTTTCATCAGGCATCCCTAAAAGTAATCCTTAGAATATATATTTTTCTAATAAGACTGTCCCTTTCAGGAAAAGAGTTTTAGTTCAGAATTTTTACTTTGGATCAGTATTTGTGGTAGTGCAAAAAGTGTGAAATTAACGTAATTGTGAATTCCTACAGGTAAGGCTGATATATTTTACTAAAGTTCATCTTTAGCCGTTTGTCATGGAAACCTGGGTTTGTTACACACACAGGACCTCATTTTTTAAACCATTATTCAAATTAATAGCATCATACTTGTTTTGTTTTCCAATATATTTTTCACTAATTTTATTAAAACACACATTCTGTCATGTTGTATGGATGCATTATGGCTCTGTGTTCTGGCACTAAATATAGTCTGGAATGTTCCATACAAATAGCAGACTGTTATGTTGGGAAAAAAAAAAAAAAAAAAAAAAAGAAAAGAAAACACACCAAAACCCTCTGAATCCTCTGAAGTTTAGACTTCAGATTCTGATAGGCAGATATTTAGAGCTTTGCCGTATTTTAAATCTTTGGTAATTTCTCATCAGAGAACCACCATCATGTAGACAATACAGACAACTTGTGAGGGTTCAAATCTACCTATAGAATGTGTTCTCCTAAAACAATACTTTTTATCCAGGGAGGAGAAATTTCAATGTTGTGTAAAATAGTTCTTTTAATTATTTGAAGAAGAAATGAAAGAACATTTGAGTACTACAGAATAACACTAAAGGGTGGACATAGACAAAATTCAAGGCTGTATGAACAGTTATTCATTTGCAGCAAGTGTGTTGTTTTTGTGCTTTTTTCTTTCTTTCTTTCTTATTTTACTTGCTGTTCAATGTTTGCTTTCAGTTATTGCTGCCTACAGGAGACCAGCTTATCCATGCCAATAGCTTTGCTAGAACAAATTGAATAATCAGTTTTCAGGGGAAAAAATGGTTTGACCCAACCATTTTTTTCTCTTTAGAGGCTTCAGAGGAGTAAACTAGAGTTTAAAAAGCAGCAAAATAACAAGAAGCGAATCTGCTCTGATCAACATTTGGAATCTATCTAAAGGAATAGATATGTCTCTCTCCAGTAATAACAAACTATGTGTGTAATTGTCAAATAGTAATTGATTTGTGCTTAAAGGACTGAAAAATGAAACATGCATACAAAATAGATGTTATGCCCAAATTACAGAGGAAGCCCGTGACAGAGACTTGAGTTGAATCTAAGTCTCCTGAATCCATTGTGCCTAATACAGTGACTTACTTGCACAAATGAACTGACTGACAGTTGTGCCTAGTTTCTTTACTTCAGTACTCTTATTTTCTTCCTGTCTTCCCACATTAGCTGTCATGAATAATTCCTTTTCTGTGTATAATATATATAAACATACATATAATATAGGCAAACAAATATCTGATCGTAATCGAGTAGACAGAGCTCTCTTATTTTTCTACCAACACATTTCTGGTGTCTATTAACAAAATGCAGAGAAGTAAAGATGTATTTCTATACTCCATATTAAAGTTTTGATTATGGAAAGCATGGTTCTGTGTATATTTTATTTTATTTTATTTATTTTATTT
>NW_009190840.1:0-21587 GCF_000690835.1 Fulmarus glacialis | reverse complement strand
CTCCCTGCCGGGCCTCGGCGCCGCTCGCAAAGCCGCTCGGTGACTTTATAACCATTTGTTGGGGAAAACCGGGTCTCTTCCAGGTTCCTAGAAGTCTGGGAGTTGCATAAAGGCAGAGGCTGTTCAGCCGGTTTCCACTAGAGTGGATTTAAAAAAAAAAAAAAAAAAAAAAAAAAAAAGGCTAAACAAAAAAAAAAGGCTTAAGATCTGCCTAATGACTCCATCAGTAGCCCACGGTGCTGCAAAAGGTTTATGCTATTTCATTGACAGGGGTTTAATGGAAAAAGGTCAGAAGGTTCACAAGAACGTCATTTTTTCCTTTCCACGTGGCAGTAAAAATCTGTTTGTTATGAAATGCACTAAACAGCACTCATAAAGTTATTGTTATAAAGACCATTTCATAGTGTCTTGGCATTTAACTCCTGAGCACATGTGCTTTCTCAGTTGCTGTGCTCTATGTAGCACCTGCTTGCTAGTTGGATTTTAATAATTTTTATATCTACTAACTCCAGAGAAATGCTGCAGGAAAGATGGTACTTTGGTCAGTAAGGTTCTGTCTTTAGGCTTAATACACAAAGAGAAAATGATTAAATTATTATTATTATACACTAGGTTTGACTGGCAAAGCTAGATGTAAGGAATGGTCTGACTTGACATTTCCAGCTGAGTATGCCTATGATTCAGCAGTGCTGGAGTAAAGAAATTGGGATCAGTGAGATCTTGGGGAGGGGTGCTACAGAAAAAGAGGAGAGAATTGTGCATTTATGGTAACTGAAGCTGAACTGGATGTACCACACATCCCTGTAAAGCAGTGCAATGAAAGTAGTTGTTCCCCCACAAGAATATGAATCTGAAGGATGGTTGCAAGAGATGTGTGTAGTGATGTGACAAACACTGTGCCTCACTCTGCTTGCATCCAGGAATCCGTGTTCTGCTGTAGTTCTTAGTGATTGTTGATTCAGTAAAATTTAAGGGAAAATGTGAGGTGAAGGTTTTAACTCTATACCATTGAAATACTGTATTTTCTCAATTTATTTGTCTGTGCTAAGCTGCAGAGTAACAATATTTCTATTGCTTTTCAGCTATGAGAAACCTCCCCCAGGGCTAATTAAGGTTGGTAAATATATTGCAGTAAATTTTTAGCAGTATGAGGGATTTTCACACAACCTGTCTTTTAGCCATTTATCTTAAATGTCTACATTACCTATATAAATTACAGAGAGAAGTAGGTGCTTCCACGGGAAAACTCAGAGCTCCTCAGTTACAAGCCAACCTCTTTGACTTGGCGAATCCAAAGTGAAATGCCCAGAATCAGATAGGATGATACCAGTTCTTTTGTCACCTCTTAGCACGCACACTTAATGCAGTATTTAATAATGCGGATAGAGGAGAGTCATTTGTAGTGAAGCAGATTTTCAGTTTGAATGACATCTTTTCAGGATTCTTCTCCATTGCTTATGCTCAAATATTTGTGTAAAAATACTTTCCTTTCATAATGATCATTGGTTTTGCCAGATTTATATACCTAAGCCATAATCTAGTGCTTTTAACCTAAAAAATACTGCTGTGTCTTGTAAAGGCTGTTTTTAATTGTTATGTCTTATTAGCAGGAAGAGGAAAAAGAAGTCTCTGCTTGTCTGTTAAGTTTTCATTTATATTATTTATTTAAATAAATTACTAAAATAAATGGGAACAAATGGAATTAATATGGCAATAAAGTTCAGACTGGAAAATTCAAGGGTGAGTTAAAAAGAATATTACTTTATGCTGTTAAAAGGTTCAGGTATTTTGCATCCTTTTTGTGTTACAAGAAAAAGAAATGTTACAGGGG
Organism: Fulmarus glacialis; assembly: GCF_000690835.1. Taxonomy (NCBI): domain Eukaryota; kingdom Metazoa; phylum Chordata; class Aves; order Procellariiformes; family Procellariidae; genus Fulmarus; species Fulmarus glacialis. The sequence continues at coordinate 19,756 of NW_009190840.1, read as the reverse complement.
AAATAGGTTCCATATTAAGTGAAGGCCTGCATACTTGGGGCATTAATTTTTACAAAGTTTAAAAAAAATGTGATTTTATTGTCCTTTTCTTTTTCTGTAGGAGAATGAAACAAAACCAGAAGACTGCATACCTGATGTACCAGGCAATGAAAGTGCACGAGAATTCCTGGCACATGCCCCGACAAAAGGGCTTTGGATGCCTTTGGGAAAAGAAGTCAAAGTCATGCAGTGTAAGGCTGAAAATATTCCAGATGTCATTGGACCTTCATATAGCCATCCGTTTACTCTGGGGGAGGGCAGAATGTCTGGTGGACAGATGACAAGGTCCAGGTAGATTGCCATCATATTGATATAAAAGCAACCAGTATCTTGAAGGTTGTAATAAAATGCATAAAAATGCATTTTATGGATGTTACATTATCATATTGATATAAAAGCAACCAGTATCTTGAAGGTTGTAATAAAATGCATAAAAATGCATTTTATGGATGTTACATTTATCAGCATAATACTTGTATCTGTTTATTTGTTTCAACAAATTGAAAATATTTTCCATAAATATGCTTTTTTTTTTTTCCCCTTTTTCTTTTCTTCTTCTGATCTGGCTCAGAGATGCAATTTACTGCTGCTTCTTTTTTTAAAGGTTGGAGGTGTAAACGTTATGGACACAGAACAGGAGATAAAGAATGCCCGTTCTTTATTAAAGGCAATCAGAAATTGGAACAATTTAGAGTAGTGAGTACAAATACTGTAGTATTATTGCATGCATTTTTTAATATTGATGATGCATAATATTGCAAGTGAAGAGAAGCCTGTTAGATGATGCTTTATTAAGGACTTTTCCTCTGTCTCTAGTATAATATAGATGCCGAAAATCTCCTAATAAAGAAAAAGCTACAGATGTGGTTGGATGTTTGACTACTTTGCAGAAAATCTACTCTTCGAGAGGAAAATTAGTAATTTTTACATTTAAATTGGAAATCTTCAAGAACCTGTTTCAACCATTGTATTCAGTTTTTGTCATTAAAATGTCAACGTAACAAAAAATGTTTAGTCAAGCTTGAGCTGCCCACATTACAGCTGCTTCAAGCCTTCCGCTCTCACTGTGAACAACCACATCATGAAGCCTGTTGTCTAGGTCTGTAATCCAGTCATTGTCTACAAGTCTGATCTCTTGCTACATGAGGCTACATCTCAGTTCTGCAGATTCTTTCTGCGTGACCTCTTTAACTTTTCCTGGTGCTCTGCATTGTTAAACTGTATATCAAGCTCTCATCACTTTGTGTCTTATGTCCTCATTTCTATCCTTAAAAAATGCAATCTGGACTTATTCTGTCCAATCAGAATGCTACTGCAAAGAGTATTTTTAGCCTGCTCCCATGACCAGATTGCCTCTATTCTTCATTTTTCCTCAGGCTTCTTCTATATTGCATCAAACTCTTGCTGTATGTCCAAAGCCCTTCATGGTGCATTCCCAACATCTTTCATTTGCTACTGACATTTTAATTCCCACCTCCGGTCAGCATCTGATATCTCCTCTCTGATGAACTTGTTTGCTGAATCTTCCAACAGAAATTATCACCCCACCTTTTTGCTGCATTCTTGTGCGGCATGAACTCACCTTAAATATCTGCAAAGTTTATTTGCTATCTTCCTTCACAACAATCTTTTGCTGCAATTCCTGTTTAATTTAAAAATAACTGATTTAAGAGCCAATAATGGTAGCGCATAGCATGTTAGGACAACTCTAACTTCATTATCTGTTTGTCTTATATTCCTTGCTCCTGTATTCCTGTGTGCTTGTATCTAAGTTTTTAAAATATGCTATAAGGGCCCAGCTCATTATTTCGAACTGCTGTATTCCTTCTATGTCTAGCTATTCCTATTGTATATGTATGGGGTTCTCTTAGCTGTGATCGGAGAGGGAGAGAGGTAGTATACCTAAGGAGAGTCCCCTTCACTGATGATGTAACTAGATAAGCTTTTCCTGAAGTAAAAAAAAAAGTTCAGATTAACCATGTTAAGTCTGAGAGTATACTTGTGAATTAAAAGCTTGCTAAATATATTTCATCTTTTGATAAAAGCCTCTTGCGTTGGGTTGCTTTGGTTTATTTTTTTACGAAATACAACAGTCAGTGATAAATACTTTTCTTTACCAACATTGGATTTTCTGTTTTCCACTTTAAAGGCACATGAAGATCCAATGTATGATATAATAAGAGAAAATAAACGTCATGAAAAAGAAATGAGGTAAGTGTGTTTCTGTAGTAAACTGCATTTTCAGTTTGGTATACCAAGTATACCAAACTGAAACTAGGTATACTCAGTTTTGGTATACTAAGGTGTAGGTGAAACTTTGATATAAGCTACCCTTGCCAACTCAGAACATTTTTTTTAATGGCAGTTTCTTTATGTTGGCATAATGCATTTCTGCTTTCTCAATGATCACTCAGTAGTACTTCCTACGTCTTTAATTCTATTAGCTTCTATATTTTTTCCCAAAGCAAAGTTTAAAGAGGAGTCGTATTCATTTATGCCGTAATATTCAAGTACTTGAGTTTAGTTTTGGTTTAGGCCTAAAAAACAGTTTGATTATTTTTTTTTCTTTCACTGAGTTCACCGAGATGTTTTCTAAGATTTGGTACATCAAAGTGCCTTCAGTGGACGTGAAGGGGTGGATTTAGAAAGCTAGTTCTAGGCACCTGATGTTGTTCCTCATGTGAGGTCATTATTCAATATATAAAGCAGCAGAGTTCTTTAATGCTTTCTTACTTGAACTGCATCAATGAGATAATTGAACAAACTATAGGTAGCCCATACAGTAGTACTGCTGCTGCAGGTGTGTTGCTTTTTTTTTTGCTTAAAAAGCAAATCCTTGGAGAGGATACTGAAGACAACAATAAAATAAGCAAATAGTTTGTCCCCATTTGCCACTAATCCATGAAAGTTCAAAGGAAGAGTGCCTATCAAAAATACCTCTGCATCTAGAGTGTATTCTGTCAGCTTCACTGACGTCATCTCTGTATCAGCAGGGCAATGAATTTCATAATATTATAATCCCAATATGCATCTGTGTATAGATAAGCATAGAACTTCTTATGGTGGTCTGGTGATAGCTGTTGCCTCGTTATTTTGCACACATAAATATTGGCCCATAAGCTAGTCTGTCTTTGATATCCTGTGGGATGGAAAGTCCCTGGTAACAGACCGTCTGCTCATCTCAAAAGAAGTTGCTTTTACCAGTCTGTGAAAACTGTACGGGGCTGTAATTCAGCAAAAGAGGAAGTGTTCCCCTGCCCTTTGCGTGCAGCTTCCATTTCTTAAGCTAGGAAGGAAACAGATGAAAGCTAGTATAAATTATTACAGGTAGAGGAGAGCTAGAAAGGATTCTTATTCCCATTTTTTAAACTCAGGATACAGCAACTGAAGCAGCTCCTGGAGGACTCTACCTCAGAAGATGATGATGATAACAGTGATGACAGTGATGAGGATGATGAAGATGGCAGCAGCTCCACTTCCTCAGAATGTAGAGATAAACACAAGAAAAAAAAGAGGAAGAAGGAAAAGAAAAAAAAAGAAAAGAAGAAGAAGAAAAAGAGAAAGCGTAAATCATCTAAATCCAATGAGAAGTCGGAATCTGACTGACAGCAGTCACCTGCTGCATGCTCATTGACCTCTACTTGTGAACTGCAAGGAAAGATCCAAAGAATGAGGAAGAAACCACCAGAAAGGGCTTTATTAAACTCAGAACATACAGATGGATACATACAGCATCCTGCACTGGCTGTCGTCTTCTGCCCCTCTGCAGCCAGAAAGAAGAGAGCTGCATTAAACAATACTCAGTCAACCATATCTTTATACTGTAAAACCTGTGCTAAGGGTCTTGTCAAATTGGGCCTCTGTGTTGCCACATGTGACTATCAGCAGAAAGCAGTGACTACCAAGGTATCGCCAACAAATCTGCAGAATTCAGCAGACTGTCTATTGAAGTGTCTTTTCTCCATGAAGTTATTTTATTACGTACAATGCCTCATTGTAATGGGACTGCAGTTTGCACTGTGCAGAGCACTGACAGTTCACTTACAGTGCTTATAATAAGCAGGTTGTACTGTATTTTTTTAATCTGCATACTGCCTATGTGCTGAAGTTCATTGTACTGGCAGCTAGGGAAATAAAGAGCACTGCTGAAGGCGGAAAAAAGTTAATCAAGGGGATTTACTTTAAGACGAAACTGCGGTGTCAGCAAGACTTGGGTTTTTTTGTGTAGCAAAATCTCAACATCATTGCCATTAATATGCACAGTTCTGCAATACCTGAAGCGTTCTCCAAACCATTGGAGTGGGAGCCAAGTGTAATGATGTTAGGTGCTCAACTTTATTGTAAAGAGGTAGTGGGTTTAGTTATTTAAAAAAGGGGTTTTCATGTTAGAAATGAAAAAGATTAATTTCTACATATGCTTCAGTATCAGTTTTTTTGATACATTTGAGGTTTTTTTCCTTTTAAAAAGGCTTGGGGAAGTAAACACCAACTTATTTTTTATGTTTACTAGAATTATTTTATGTAGTAACATTTTATGAATCATCCCACAAGAATATAAATGCGTAAGGCTTTCAAAATGGTTTTCAACTATATGCATGTAAGCCACAGAACAGTAGTAAAGAACTTGCAAGCAGGAAGAAGGGAAAGTTTTGTGTACTTAATTGACCTTGTAGACTGACCACACTTTTAAATAATCTTGCAAGGCAGACTTGACTAGAAAGATTGAGATAGCTATAAACTGCATTAGAGTAAGTATCTCTTTGAAACATCAAGGTACAGCAGTACAAAGCTGTGATTGGAGAACCTAGATGATGTATATTGGTACTCTGCAAAAGCAGAAAGAAAAATAAATTTGCTTTGAAAGGACTAGGAAGGACTTATATAGAACTTAGTCTCTGTGCTTATGCTTATATTGAAAGAAAAAGCATGGTAAAGCTCTAACAGTAGTAGAGTGAACGTTAACAGTGAAATCAAGGAATCATAGACTAAAATGCAGTTAAGACTTTTTTTTTTCCCCTCCTGAGAGCTTTGGAAAAGAGGACAGGGGAAAGCATACATTAAAATGTGTTTTCTCCCTCCTACATGTCTCAGAGTCATTTAGTAAAAACCAACGCCCATTCCTTGCCAGTCATTCACAGTACATTCTGGGGAAGAACAAGATAGTCAAGGCCTACTTACAAAAGATTCTTTATCTTATTCCCCAAGCTTGAATGTGGAGTTGTGTTTTATCCTCCAGTATTATTTAGCAAATCTCCCTGTGATGGTATTTACTGGTGACTCCGGATAGTTCCTTGTATCGGCATCATCATCAACAAATTCAAAGTCCCTGGCTCTTTCACCAGAAAGATTCAACAGCTGAAATAGCACAAGGAGATTTACAGTGGCCTTGTTCTGTATATTACCACATTTGGTGCTGAGAAAATCCTTGCATTTATAGCATTGGTGATTGTTGGACAGATGCTGGAAGCCAAAGCTGGTATTCACCTGATGATTCCAAGAGAATTCTCACTCCCTTGTCTAGAGTAGAGCTAACCTGAAGATCTCTTCAGTTACTTTAGCTTTTGTCATTTAAGATTCTTCCAAAATTTAGTTCAATGAAAGCAAACTCAGTTTTTCCTTAATCTGTCATCCCATTCCTTGTTAATGGGTCCTTCCCATTTTACCTACAAGGGTTTATTTGAACAATCAAGAAAAATACTGTAAAAGACCATTCTCTAACTTACATCAAATGCAATTTAAAAGTTTGTTTTGAGATACCAACTCTCTGTTCTGTACCAGATTAAAGGGCTGTTTAACCCAGTATCTTTTTCTACTCATGGTCAATAGTGGATGCCTATACAACAGCACAGTGCAAACTCTAGTGGCGTTATTTCTGTTCTTTCACCAAAATGCTGTCTCGGCCTCTAATGCTTGTAGTGCAGGTACTTTGAATCATAGGTTATATTTTAGTATTTAGTAGCCTTGGATGTGTTTTTTCTTTTACATCCAGTCACTTCTTGTAAACTTTGTAGTTTCCTTCAGCAAGGAACTCTAGAGACTAATTAATAATTAGTGGAAAAACATAATTTGCTTTCAAACTGCTCCCTACAAGTTTCATTTCATACACGCTAGTTCTTGTAATGGAAGGCATGTGAACAACTGATTCCTATTCATTTTCCCCATATCATTACCAGTTTTATAGATCTCTATCCCATATATAAAGATTTTAGTAGTTCTCCACTGAAACTCAAAAGTAGAGCCAATTTCAGAATTAAACAGTTTCAACAGAGTAAGATTTTGAGTAATGCTGACTGGCAGCCAGTGCTAGAGTGCTAAGAAGCACGATTCATTTCATCATTTAGCATTTTAAACGGTGCCAAAGCTGGTATTTAAGAAAATCTAGATCTTTTAGAAATACATAGACTAGAGATAAATACTAACACCCATTTCTATGAATGGAAAATGATTCTATGTAGAAGTAAATCCAGAAAGCAGCATAGAAAGCTATAGTCTTGAAAGTCTGATCAGCCTTATTTTTTAAGTCTTAACCATTGAACTATTAATGTTTTTCTTCAAAGAACCAATTTTATTTTTTCTAGCAATCCTTGCCTTCTTTGGAGACATGTATATTTCCATTTGAAAGTTCTGCTGAAGCCTGAGTGGTAGTAATAGCATAATTGTATAGTCCCATGAATCTAAGTAAGTATGAAATGCAGCTACAACATATCTCATAGGCAATACAACTTAACAGGTCTTCAGCTCCCAGGTCTATTTATCTCAGTACTCCGAACCATTCTTCTCAGAAAGATTACTTCAGCAAGAATACTGACATCTGTCTTATTTCTTTGGCCATGAAACTACTTGAGGTTTATAGTCTTGTTTACTGAGATGGCCGGTGGCAATGAGTCAGTCAGGGGAATCTGAGGACTCTTTTTTAAAGAGTGCATTTTTTTTTTCCTTGGTATGCCTACAGTTAGCATGCGATGAGTGATTTTTGCTATTGGCTCCTGTCTTCCATTGTTTTATTTTAATAGAAAGACCTGTAATTAATCTTTTCCAATATAAGGCAGAAAACAGGACATTTTAAAAGGGAAAGCTTTATGCCACACAGATGCTACCAAATTGAAAATTAAAATATAGAATTAAAACCTGGCAAGCCAACATAACCCACTGGCTCCACTTCAGTGATTACACCACACCCACTTTGCAACAGAGGTTTTAGTTAGCTACAAATAATGATTTAGAAATTCTGAGTCACAGACAGTAAGTCTGTCCAAACAAAGCTCCCAGTATGGCAGTCTCAGAGGCCTCTAAGGTTTGTTACTGGTGTGCCAAGCAGCAAATAGATTCTTCAGCTGCCGTTCAGTAGATGCTGCAGGAAGCATGTGAAAACTTCAAAGGCAATCCAGTCCTGCTACAGTTACAAGCTAATAATACTGCCAGGACTGCAGTTACTGGGCAATCTAGCTTCAGTGGTAACAAAAGTTGACACGTATGTGCATCTGTTACAAATTAAATCTCAAATATCACTGTGGCTAGTTACCTGGCGGAATAAAAGAGCCTGGACTTTTAATTCACAGGCTTTTAAAATGCAGTTTGTACTTCACAACCTTTCTGAACATTACAATTGTAAGCCAGTTGACTTAAGATGCAGTCCACAAATCATCCATGCTGCTGAGTGAAGAAAAAGCCAAGTAGAAGATTTAGTTTTAAGGTCACAGGACTAGTACTGTCAGAGTAGAGTACACCACATATAACATTATCCAAAAAGTATTTCTGGACCACTAGAACATTCATTCATACTACTTTAAGCATTGGTGTGGATCCATAGCATGGGCACACTATAAGATTATAAGCAATTAGTTTAAAATAGCATTTTTTTTTTCAGACGGAGAGCTGTCTAAACACTCCTACTGCTACTCCCTCACATATTCTTGGGCGCTAGTATCACTAGGCCCTAAATTGCTTCTTACATCTGGGTAGAAAGCACACTGACTAGTGCAAGACCTGTGAAAGGATAACTAGCATGATTTTGGGACTACCTGTGAAATATTAGCCATTCCCAAAAAAAGAGTGTTATCTAACTGTGAGGTCATGAATATTCCTTTATCAGACAAGCAGCAAAAGACCAACAGTTAAGTCTGTCAGCAGAATTGGCTTAGTATTCAATCCCAAAGCTACACTAAAGTTCAGGGAAAAAGTAGTCAATCCTTACCTAAGAGGTCTCAGCTGTAGCTGAGGATTACTTAGGTCATCACTCATAGTCTTCAAGTTGAAGAGATTCTACCACTCATTCTCACCATCAGAATAAAGTCTATCCCCCCTAAGAGCAGCACATTCCTGTATTACATATCCAAGAGCAGCATTTTCCAGAGTATTAAAAAGCTTCATGCTTGAAGTAATTCCCTCCCTCATTGTATTCTTTGAGGTTCTGATGCAACAGAGGTTTTATGCAGTACAAAAGCCAAATAAGAATTTTATTCCTTATTTTCTTGCAGTGCTTAGGGTAAAGAGGAAATAAAAATTTGGCATCACAGTGTTAAAGTGGATCCTTTCCCCGAACAGCTTGGGGTAAAGACTGTGATTACAGTAGCTCTTTAACAAGTAAGCAAGTGCTATTAAAAATAATAGAAAGATCAAGGATCAATTGGGTAGGGAAACCTCAATACTCTCACTGAGGGAAAACAGCATAACTTCAGTTACAGGTGAAACTAGTAATAGGCAGGCACAAAACTTGAATGCAGTCACAAGAAATGCTACTTTTATATGTGTAGGTTATTTTAGGGCACAGATGGAAAAAGAACATTGGGAGAGAAGGCAGAAGACAAATCCTGTCTGTCCATTTCCCCCGCCCTTTATTAAAGAAAAAACTGTTTTTTTTACAGTTTCCCTACCTTTTTCACTCACACTATCACTTTATTTGGGAATCATCCAAGAATGGCAGTATCATGTTTATTCTTCTCACATGGTGATACTAGCTTTCATAGACATGAAAAAGATCACACATTTTTGAGCTATCCACCTCACCTCGATGAGTCTATTTCCATTATTCGTAAGATAGCTCAGAGACCTAGTTTTATCATCTTAGTTCTACGAAGAGACTTTTCTGTAGCAAGTTGCTAAGGACTGTATCAACTGTAATAGAAGTCATCAGTAAGAAGCCAGGGAACAGGGCACACCACTGTTGTAAAAACTTCTGTTTCACCTTCAAAGTCCATTTCTCCAGCTGAAGGTCTCCATAGAGGACTCATAAAAGTCTCCACAGAAAAAGAAGGGAAGGAGGGGGAAGCAGCGCATCAACTCAGTGCTTTAGTTTTAGTACTCAATCATGAATTTAAAGACAGTAAGATCTGAGGAAGTGCCTTGAAATCTCAAGTCACTACTTGACTTGATACAGATTTAACTGTATTCTTTTACACTTTGACAAAAACAAATCCAGCCAAAAATCCAGCTGATGGAGGAGAACCTTGTATGTCTGTCCACATCATATAAACAAACTGACTATGAGATGAGATGACATTGATAGGCTTGACAATCCTGCAGAACTTAAGAACAGGGCAGCAGTAAATGGTATGCTGTAACGGTATTGATGCACATACATCCCTATCAAACTTTTTTACTTGCATGTATAGATGGAATACAAGAAGTCTCAAAGTGCAATTCTATTAAATTTATTATTTAAATAGTGGATGTGTTAGTTGTAAAAATGTGACTTTAGTATTAAATACTTAATTCCATTTTAATAGTGTCCTCAGTCTTTACAGTGCTACTTTTTACCCTTTAAGAGTGCACAGCAACTTACAAAATATACAAGAGAATAATAACTGAGTTTTGGATTTATGCAAACCTCCGAAAGATTTTTTTTTTCCCTCCTTCCCCAATATTTGCAGTTATCTTCTCTTACAGAGGGACTTTCTTGTTCCATACCCTAAAAAAAAAAAAAGAGATTAAGTCATGCATTCTCCCTCCAAATAATATATGTCAATTTCCTTCTAAAGAAAGAATAGACATCAGTGACTGCCTTTTCCTTTTGCAGGAGAGGACACTGATGGTTGATATTAGAGCTATGTACTCAAATTCCCAGCAAGGATAAATTCTGCAGGAATGGTGTTGGACTGCAGAATATCCCAGTATAACAGATATAAGAGTTCCATATCAAACTCACGGCATATTTTCAGTGTGCTCTTGTAACTACATTGTTGAATGCATCCAAGAAACACCAACTATTTCTGGGGCAAATACAAGAAGTATTTTGGGATTATGCAAGTTTCCTGGATGCTTTTGCTAAAACAGATCAGCAATTAAAGGTTTAACACTGATGTTTAAATAATCTGACTTCAGGACTGATGCCAATTTTGACTAATAAGATGCTTCAGTCTAAGTTTCTGTTTCTGACCTTGCAAATACATGGAATTGTAATCCTCTGTTTAATATATGAGAAAGATGGTCTTTAACTAACTGACTGAATATTCAAGTTAGCTTTACTATGCCAGATTGTTCTTTTCCAGAAAGAACCCTGATCTTTTAGGTAGCTTCTTGTATGTACTGACCCTTTTCAATTTATAACCTTTTAAGATTCCCCCTCAAATGCACAAAAGTGTATTTATTATTGAACCTACTTAATGTGATTTTCCCCTCTATAGTTTTTCCCATCTTCCTCCAAAGTAGCAAGAAGTTCCTACTCCATAAAGTTGAAATTCTTAAGAATTATCTATATGCATTTGTGTTGTATCAAGTTACAGTATTTTGGCTGAGGCGGACCTGTAGCTTAAAGAAAAGGATAAACTGCAAAGTCACACAGGACCCAACATTTAAAAAGTTAATAGAACAGTTTGAAGAGCAACAGGACTAAAATAGTGGGATTTGTTTTGTTTTTTTTTTTTCCTATGTGTGTGTGTTTTTTTTTTCTTCCCCCTTTCCTTTAAATAAAGGAAAGGAACCTAACCTGGTCAAAGCTACAACAGTACTCATAGCAAGGCAAGTAAGTGTTCAAAGGTTAGCTTGCTTTTTTTCTCATCTTGTCTGCTTACATAACGTTTGCTATTATTTCACAAGCTATCCAATATCCTTGCAGTTCAAACCGAGAACCATTAGTCCCTGAGACAGTAATGAAAAAATGCTTGTAACAGTCATTTTTGTAGCTTGTCACTGTATACCAACCTCTGCGTACACTGCTTTTAGGCATCTCCCACACTTCTACTTCTTCCACCTCACATCTTGTGTCTCTGCGTTTTGAAGGTGGCTTGCCTATTCTTTTCTTCTTTGGTTTAACCAAAGGTGGGCACCCTACATCGCAAGATACAACTGGTATTATTTCTCCAAAGCATAGTCTTAAAGCAAATTTAAGCTTGACTTTCCCCAACTGGTCTGTAGTGTTCCTCTTTCTCCCTCTCCCTTCCCATTTTAGTGGCAGATAAAACTGACACTACATATGTCAAGCAACAGTCTTATATCTCCATCATATTTAATCACCATCTAATCATAATTCTGGATGCATTGTATTTTGGGTCCTAACTTGTATCGGTGTTAATGTAGCAAAAAAGAACCCAGTGAGAGTTGGATAATTCTGCTCTAGTTCACTTTTCAAGTGTTCAAGACTAGTTGATAGCTGTCCAAGTGACCCAACTCACCCATTGTCTTTAAAAAAACTCAATTCTTCATTCCTGTTAAGTTATGCACTACAGGTACACAGTTTAAGAAATCAAATTTAGCATATGATGTTACTGCTAAAGCAACATATCTTGTTTAGGTGAAATCCCTTACTTGCAGGGCACTTAAATTTAAGATTAATTTGAAGAAACCAGTCCTAAGATAAGAAACATTTTAAAAAGGATGTAATTTTACTAGCACTTCTGAGGCATCCATTGGCATGAACAACATTCAGAAGAAACCTGAATTCCTGCTTCTTAATACTGAATGTGATAGCTTCTTCAAACTACATAGGCTGGAAAAAGAGGAAAAGAAAACAGGGACTAACACCCTCAGTATGCCACACCATCTGTGGTGAAGAGATAGAAGGGACATGCTGAAAGTTAAAGGTAACAAAACTATTTTAGAACTATTTTATTATTTTTATGAATTGTTGTAAGGAGCTAAGAACAGTGCTGCTAAAGTAAAGTGTTTTTAACTTTTATAGAGCAGGCTAGCACAAAAAACCCCACAACAGTTTGAAGAAGTCTGTGGATAGAAAGCCTCCAATGCAGGAGGCAAATCCCAAACCCTGACATGCTCAAGCAGGAAAGCAATGCAGAGAGAGAACTCTAAGGAAACACTCTAAAGAATAGTCTACTGGGCTGTTGATACAGGAAACCTGATGTGTATTATCACTGAACTGAAGAGAAGCAAGTCATCAGTCTGTTCTGAAGATGATGTCACACTCCATTATTTGATAGACAGTTCCTGTGATACTTGAAAGCATGTGACCCAGGAAAGTAGTTATACTCTGACTACAGCAAATTCTACAGTTGTTCCAACAGCACTTACACCAAGAAACACCCTTGCAGAGCACCTAGAAACAGAGCTGAACTCCAAGTAGATCTTAATTGTAAAGAAAAAACATTCTGCTTCAGGAGGAGAGAAAAAGATATAGAAACTATCTAACCTTTTACTTTGTTAGAATAACTTTGATTTGTTCCTCAGACATCAAGATGATTTGCACTCAGACATCCTTCAGCACTAGTGGGGCAACTGTTGGTCCATGCTAGTTTCTCTGAACGTTGGCCTGTGTAGCTATCACACATGACTTCCTATATGTTCTACTAATCAAGATTAGGAACTACTACTGCTTGTGCACTCAAGAGAAGCATTATCTGGATAAAGAATTAATACTACAGTTTATGGCAGTAGCAACTTTGCACAAATAAGGGCTTTGATTAGCCACAAAGCATTTGATGCTTTGATTTCCCATGGCACCTTTAAAAAAAAAGGTAGCTATAATGCATCCTTATTCACATGTTTGAGTTTGAGAAGGATATAAATACACCCTGAAATGTACTGACTGACAGGAATTTCATCAATATCAGAGCAATGAGAATTAGTTTTATTATCTTAAAATCTCATCCAAATATCATAAGCTTGCTGTTTTGTATCTATCCTTTTGAATGTTCCTTAAGAACACAAACACATTGAAGAAATAAGTTGTACCTTGTTCTTTGCTCTTGGCTGGGGATGAGACACTACCATGTATTTGGCTGGTAAATTTGGGTTTAGCACCACTTCTAATCCAATACTCTTCAGGTGGTATCCCCATGTTCTCCCTTAACAACCTTCCTAATAAAAAAAAAAATTTTGATTTAAGGTCAGTATTTAGTTTTCCTAATGTTAATATACTGTTTGATCCACAAGTCAGAATGTAAAGCTAGCAACTGAATCTGATTGTAAGAGTCTATTAAAATAAAAACATCGTTTTTTTGGAGACCACACTTGACAAAAATTACAAGCTGCTTTAAGTCTACAGATTTTGTACAAAGAAAATAATGTTTAAGAACACTAAACCTGTTATTAGACGTACATCACTGTTTTAAATGCCTTTCACAATACAAGACTGTACTAAAGAGCAGCCGCTTACTGAAGTACCCATGTAACCAGCTATGAACCCTGACTGATAACTCTGCTTTTTCTCAGTTCAGATGAATCCAATTTCCACCAATATCTACCTGCAAGTAAATAAAATATTCTTTTCCAGATCAAATTTAATACAGTTTCACACTGATTTTATGAAAATACAGCAAAACTTTTGTTGCTAACAGTAAGAGAGCAGCAGCTACAATAAAAAAAATTAATGGTTTGACTCCTCTTCTGCAGAGAAGAGAAGTTACACAGGGTATAGCCACCAGGTTATAATGAACTTAATCATGTTTAATCCACCTAACATTGGTCTGTGATGGGAGAGTCAGAATGTTTGTATAAATTTAAATGCCAAGTTTCCAAGATGTTATTAAACAATGGTAAATGTGTAGTGCAAATGACCTTAAGCTTTTCAAATGAAAAAATTGCCACAAATGTCAGAAAGGTAGGTACATCAAATCTAACTCGAAGGAGACATTTTGCAAAATTCTCTGCTGGTTGTGAAGATGCAGAATCCTTATGCAATAGGTAAAAAATTGCAGCAAATGCCCTTTGCCTTAAAAAAAAAAATACTCTGCAGTACTTCTGACTCTAAGCTAAACCTGAAGCTGCAACATTCTCTAATCTTCCCACTGGTTCAAACTACTATCTGCAACCGCAATTAGGTGTTCTTTGTGTGTTCTATTAAGCAGCACTTTGTCCTCAGCAACTAGCTTACCTCCCAAGAATTTCCGGAGCATGCGCTGGTGTTCAAGTCCTTCTCTTCTTGCCGTAGGCCTCTTTCTTCCATAATACCCATAGTCACTGCATACAACTTCATCTTGTTCTTTCTCCTTTGGCTTGTAAACTATACCAATGTTTTCACCAAGCCCACTCCTGGTTTTTATTTTCTTTTGAGCAGGCCAGCTAATTAATTGAGCTGGTATAGCATTTTTAGGTGGTTTCCAAAGCACCCTCTGGCCAACTTGGTAGAAACTTCCTTTGCTGGGCGTCAAGATTCCATATGGAGTGGCTTCTTGAAAGAAATATTCAATTTCATCCATGTCATCATCATCCTCATCTTCCTCATCCTCTCCATCTTCATCCTCCTCTTCTCCCCTCACAGAGTATTCTTCAGAGTCCTCAACTTCTGACAAACTCTTAGCTGCTTTTTTCTTGAAAGAATTGATTTTTTTCCAACTAGAAGATCTAGGAAGGGCTCCCAGCTTTCTGCCTTTACTAGAAGCCTCTTTAATCTTCATGGTTGAAGAGTTTTTGACATCTTGGTCATTCAAGCTGTTCATCTGCTCCCTTCCTACCACTTCACCTTCATTAAGGGACCTTTTAAGCCCTCTGTACTTTTCTGAAAAGTATACGTGCTTTTCTGAAGCACATAGTCAGGGACAAAATAAGACACTGGGGCATCATCAACTGATGAGCCTTCCTCTCTAGAGGACATGTCATCAGAAGAAAGACTGAGTACACTTTGATGTTTCCTTTGTGGCAAACAAACATCATAGTTGTAGTTTGCGTCCATACTGTCCAAACAAGCCAGCCAACTGTTAGGAGGAACGTACTTCTCAATTGATTCGTCACACCAAATACTTTTATCTGTTTGACTTTCATTGGTTGCACTGTGGCTTAGAGTCAGCTTTTTCTGCTGAAAACTCAAGTCACTCATTACCTCCATACTAGATGGAAGTAGTCCTGCTTGTTGAATAAAGCTGGGCTCTTCCTGAGAAGTTTTTGAGCCTGTAGATTTTTTAGAGCTAGATTTCTTAGCTACTACCACATCCTGTCTCACCACTGGTTGGTCTACACTAACAGATCTTGCCAACTCTGCGATTTGCACTGCCATGGTTTCACCTTGGGGGGATTTTGCCCGTTGACTTGTATTCACCTGCTTTTCTGCATCCAGCTTCACTTCATTATTTTGGACCTCTTTTTCTTGCACAGGTTCAACACCCTGTTTTGAGGGGAGAACAGCTTTTCTCTCATCTAAGTAAGCTCCTGGCACCATTTTCTCCCCTTCATGAGGGCCATATATCATTCCTTCACACGAGCTAACAGAAAATAAGTCACGCTGCACTATGTTTTCTGGGACTGGTTTACCACTTGCCACATCATACAAAGGGATAGTTTCTTTAAAGGACTTCCAGAGTTGAATAGCTGGAGAGCCATTTCCGTACTCTATCCTCACTTCTTCCTTCTCAAAGGCATAGCTTCCAGTAGGAAGATTTCTATACTGTGTAGAGCTGGAAGGGCTCTTGTTATGAAACTCTCTGTCTACCACAATGGAAGATCCAGATGAATCTTGTTTCTCTGAAGTACTTTCAGTCTCTGTACCTATACCAGAAGAAACACAGGCTGTATTTCCTGCATCACAACCTTTCGTTTCTGTACGGGTATCTTGATGCTTTTTTTGCTTGTTTTCAGGCTGTCTAGGATCAGTCTGTGTTTCTTTTGTCTCCATTTTTTTCCCAGGGGTACTATAGTGTCTAAATCTTGTTGCATGATAAAACATAGGGGAAGGTGGGGGAGCATTAAAACAAGGCCTTCTGTTAATTCTTGCATGCATTGGATGCTGTGGAACAAAAAATCCAGGGTACTCATGGAGCGCAACAGAATAAAATGGAAAATATGGATTTCCACTTCGGAAGCCTAGACATTGGGGATAAAAAAAAGTAAAGACAAATATATCTTCTTTCTGAAATAAGTAATTCTGATTAATAATTGCTTGCATACATAGGGACAGCTGCAAGATCAAACACATTGGTAAGTAAAACACTCTGCCTGTCAGTGCTCGGAAGCAAATCTGGTGCAGAAACTCAGAGAGAGTTCCTCATTATGGAACAGCTTATCTGGACAGCTACACTTTAACTAGAGCTTGATTTTGTTCCTTGGAACATACACCAATTAGCTTTCTGTACTTTTTTGCTATGTTATGGACTATGCTATAGCATTGTCTTTGAAAAAGACAGCTCCAGATAGAAGTTAACATAGGTATACCATTTACAAGATGTATTTAACAATATTGTTTCTGTGTGGAATTTTAAGTTTGTATTTCTCCATACCTATAATGCATGTATGGAACTCATACATACACACATATTAATTGTTAGTCACATTCTAGAGCTCTGTATCTGTACGACAACCCTTACTTAAGATTTTGCTTAGCTTCCATTCTCCAGAAACAGATGCTTTGCAGCACACAAGCTACACATTTAAGTAACACTTCATAAATCAGATCTTTGACAACTAAAACACTAAATTAATTTTACCTTAAACACCCAAGAAGCTTATTAACACAGATATACATTTGTTTCCTCCACTCTAGCTGTAATTTACTAAGCAAAGCTACCACAGACAGCTCTCATTTACCTTACCTGGAGCAGGTACACAGTACGGACTGTATGCATGACTGAGGTACCATGGATTTGGAAAAGGCTGTTGTGCTGTTGGCTGTGCATAAAAAAAGGGTCTTGTGTGGTTTGTGGAATATGATCCACTTTCTGAAGTTGAAGCAGTATTCATTGTTTTTTTAAATTAAATAAGAGATAAATAATCAGGATTAATCAGGATTAACCACTTCAAAAACCTGTGTGACTTAATGATTTTTATGCTCTGTCAGAATTCAGCAGACATTCCTCTCCCAGCCAAATGAAACCAGATCTTTCCAGAAGAAAAATACGATCTTCCAAACAGTTAAAGTAGAAAACTGACATTACTATCAAGGTAAAAGATTTTAGTTCTCCTTAACTAAGCAAGCTTTTATATGCACCTCTCAATATTAGTACTTCAAGCCAATCTCCTAACACGTTTTAAAGCCACAGGACAGTCACAGGACCAGTAAGTTTAATGTAGTCTTATATGCACACATCCATGTAAGTAGTATTCCAGCCAACTAAAAATTAGCCTTCAATCAATTAGCCTTGAGCAAAAGGCCTCAAAAACAAAACAAAAAGGAGCAATAGAAGGCTTCACAAAATGAAGAGTTTGGTGCTCTGTGAAGAAAACATTTCTTAATGCCAATACATACATTGTATTTGAGATCACAATAAGAGCTGTATCAGTTCAGGATTTTTACTTTATAATGTACTTAAGAACAATGACAGCTAACATAATAAACCAAATATTTCAGTGACACCATGCTTCCTATGCTTAAACTAAATGATAGGTAACAAAAAAGTTCACGTTCAAAGCCATACAAAATTCACAAGACAGAACCTCCTCCCACACTTGCATATTTCCTGCATTAACTAATACACTAAGTTCAGTCCGTTCCAACCCATGCAAGTGATACAACCCTATCCCACATAGCTTATAAGCAAGAATAAAAGAAATCGGAGAACACAGAAGATCTAGTGACTACACAGAAAAAAAAGACAGCAGTTCAACTCTTTATACAATTTCAGCACTTCAAAATTACAGAAAAAAAATTGAATTTAAGACCTGTTACAAAATAGCACACAGTTCAGCCCAGCGTTTCAGAAAGTTTTCAGGAACACTGGAGTCCTCTTCAGTTCCATCTAGAGCAGCCTGTCTAGCTCCTGTAAGCACCAAAAAAGCCTCACTCTCCTAGGCCAAAGCTCTCAGAATTATTTTGACCTTTGAGAGAGAGTGATATAGGGAAGGGGAAAAAAAAAAAAAGCAAAAAAAAAAGCAAAAAAAAAAGCAGCAGCCCTACAGAAACTAAGCTATTCCTGCCCCATTAGAGCCCCTCAAAACTAAGGTCCATGCTGCTGCTGCTGCTTACAGCCCAGCAAGAAACTAACCAAGTCCCCAGCTCACCCTCTTTATGGCAGGCAGCTGCTACTTGTCCACTCCCCCTTCCACCTGAGGCTCATTTAGCAGTGACACGAGGGCCTTCTTCCATCAATGCGTGGGAGGGAGTATCGAAACACGAGGATAGGAATAGTACTAAAAGCCTTCATCTTGTGTGCAGAAAGCTAGCAGTCTCATCTTGCAGACATTTAAGCTGCATCCCTAAGTGAATCCGGTGTATCCCTTTGCAACGTTGGAACTTACATTACGGAAATCATGGGTGTCAAAGGGGAGTGTTACCCATCTTCTGCTTAAAACTACTGTTAAAGACACTTTTTGTAAGGAGAAAGAAGTAATCAGACAATGCAAGGCAAAGTTTACATTTGATTTTAAAGTTTATGGGTTTCTCAGTGCTGAGTAAAGGGAGCAATGGTCTTCCATCCTAACACAGCTAAGTGGGCTGATCAATGTAATGTTCTTTCCATATAACAAGGGAAGCATTTATTCCAGTTAATTACATTATTCCGGTTAATTAGTTACATTAATGTAATTAATATAACAGAAATTTATGAAATTTATAGCAGAAATTTATGAAATGTGAGGTTATAATTTGACTCTGCCCTGGGTCTTTACAGGAGATGAGAATCTCAGTGGCCACTTCGCAACTTCACATCTCTGAATGAGAGAGCAGCGGTATTGGGAGCGACGGCAAGAGAAGAAAGCACAACGAGTGCACTACGGGTACCTAGTGGGTGCAAGTGGTGAGAGACTAGAGAAAAACAAAGAGGTGTGGATGCTTAGAGACTGTTTATATTTCTAGGTTGGTAAATTCCCCTAACTTCTCTTTTCTTTCTATAATGTTCTTTGCGCTAAGACACAAATTATAAAACGCCTGGGAAGGATTACTGATCTTGTTGCTCACGGACTTCCCAAGTCAAAGCTTTTCTTTTCCACTGATGGCAGCTCTTGCACTTTGTGTGCAGGTCACTTGTGTGCCTTCTCTGTGTGTTTTAAATCTTTAACTCCTGCATTCATCAGATTAAGCTTTCACCTTTTTTTAAGCTAAATTCCTAGTCTTTCTCTTGGTGGATGAACCCAAAGGGACATTAAAAAAAAAAACCAAAAAAACACTCCCTAGCTTTTAAAAAGTTGCCTGTCCTCAGGATTTTCCTTTCCCTCGGACCAGACTTCAGCCTTCAGGCTCCTCCCGCCCTCTTTGCCCCCGTCGCTTCCCTCCTGCGGCAGGCTCAAGGCCCCGAAAGCCTCAGGCGGCGTTTGCTCAAGGGGCAGGCAAACCTCGCCTCTGAGGCTCCCGCATTTGGCCAAAGGACGTTTCAGCGGCGCGGTGCCCCGGCCCGCAGGAGGGCCCCAGGGGAAGAAGGAGGCGCTGGGAAGAAGAGCGGGAGGAGGCCGGGCTGAGCCGCGCCCC
>NW_009190839.1:4055-5051 GCF_000690835.1 Fulmarus glacialis | reverse complement strand
GGGTACCCTGGGAAAATGAATTGCCCTTTTGAGTTCCCAGTTTCGTGGTCGCTGATGAACTTCAAAGTTAACAGGGATTCTGTCAATATTGTAGGGGTTGCAGTGTGACTTACAGAAGTGTTTATTTCTGTCTTGAAGCACACTGATGTTTGAGAAATCAGTCTTTGAGGTTCAAAAGACAGCACAGTGCACAGTGGTGTCAGAACCAGGTGCTACGAGTGTCGCTGATGGGCTCAGCTTTGGTTGGCAGTGGGTCCTTCTTGGAGCTGGCAGGAACTGGGTCTGTCTGGCACAGGAGCAGCTTCTGGCATCTTCTCACAGAAAGCACCCCTGCATCCCCCCTTTACTACCAAAACTTTGCCTATGTGTAAACCTCATACACATGTTGAGCTGGACTGATGCTATGGGGAGTCTGAAGTGTGGCCATTGCCTTTGCAGGAGCCTTCAGAAATGATCACCCATTTTCTGCGGAAGCTGCTTGGGAAGACAACAGTCGAGGAACATCTTGATCTGTGCCCCTTTGTAGCTGTGCCCTCCAGAACTTGGTGATGAAGGGAGGCTGTCAGTTCCAGGAGTACTCAAGGTATAACTCTTCTGCTGTCCTGAAATAGTCTGAAGTGTGGCCATTGCCTTTGCAGGAGCCTTCAGAAATGATCACCCATTTTCTGCGGAAGCTGCTTGGGAAGACAACAGTCGAGGAACATCTTGATCTGTGCCCCTTTGTAGCTGTGCCCTCCAGAACTTGGTGATGAAGGGAGGCTGTCAGTTCCAGGAGTACTCAAGGTATAACTCTTCTGCTGTCCTGAAATGTCTAAAAAGTGAGTGAGCCAGTGAGTTTCTCTGAGATGGAAAGTAAAGTTTGGAGAAATTGTCTGGGAGAAGGGCAGTCAGCTGACCTTGGCTATTTTGTGGGAATTTCACTCTTGGACATAACCTAATTTTGTTGCACTGAGTTGAAGGGTAGCTTAATTGGGGTAGAAAACTAAAACTTTCTCC
>NW_009190839.1:731-4040 GCF_000690835.1 Fulmarus glacialis | reverse complement strand
GGGAAACTAACAGAGAAATCTAAAACAATCACAAGCCCTGCAGTTTGCTTTAAGAAACTGCACCGCTTTCTGTGTGGGATATTTAGCTCTATCAGTATCACATTCTTCTGGCAGTGGTGGTAGAAAGGATGGACCTCTATAAAAGGCTTATTTCTCAAACTCCCATCAAATTACTGTGACTGTATTAGTTAAAAAAAAGATATCCTGATGAGCCTGGAATGAGGCAGAGATGCTACCCAGAAACGTGTGCAAGTGACCCAGAATTAGATAATTGCATATTAATAAAATACAGTCCTTGTTTCTGAATGTGCTGGCTCCCAGAATATAAAATCTGCCTCTCAGCAGTGTGGACAGTATTTTGCAGTCCTTTCTTCTTTTTATTTATTTTATTTTGTTTAATATTTTTGTTTTCTAAATCGATAATCAAGTCTTCCTTCTAATGGTGGCTCTAATCTTACGCTTTCTCAGCAAAAGTGTGTTTGAAATGGTAGTTCTTTTGCTACTTGGTAACATTTGACACTGAACTGCTCCTTGTTTGTCTCAGCATCGCGGCTGTTTTGATGTTTTATCTAATGGATGTTTTCCATGCTCTCAGCTTCCCGGGTCTCATGCAGCATCCTGTCCAAGTTGCTATCTGCCACGCACGAATCGTTACGGGACAATGTGTCGTATAACACCCCGGCCTTTGTGGCTGAGATTAAAATGTCTGTCCAGCAAAACCATGTCATGGGGCATTTCTTTCTGAGTCTTTGTGTATGAGCGTGAGCTACAAAAGCTGCCAGTGAGGACAGTGTATTTGTGCATATGAGAAGTGGGAGGTTAGTAAAGCGCTGAAGACTAAGTCCACGTCTGGTAGTTTTGGAGTTGTTCCATCATGACTTGTACAGCGATCTCTCATCGCAGCTCTGCCAGGGATTGTGCCGATACAGGAAAACATTTTCTGCTCCCGGAATCCATCTCTAGTTCTTGCATATAAATTGTAGGACTGTAGTAATTTCTAGAGTGAGACTAACTCTGGTGCACACTAGGAGTAAAGCTCTCCTTTTTACAATAGGGAAGAAATGTAAATCTGAGCCAGACCACCTTGACAAAGGGGACAGATACTGTAATAAGGAACTGTTGCCTCTAAGGATTCCTCTTATGACTGGATGGAAGTTGTAGTTGATGACTCTTATCACCCGACACTACAGGGCCAGACAGGGTTCTTTTGGGGATCCTTGGCAGAATGATGACGGCACTAAGTTGTAGTTACCATTAAAGCTTTTTTTTTTTAACAGAATTTTATTATTAGTATAGCACAAAGCTTTATGATCAGAGTAGCACAGGATTTCTACAAGCAGAATCAGTGTAGCACAATTTTATATTTCATAGCACCGCTTAGCTTATGGTTTCTAATCTCCTGGGCCCTCTTGGATTGGGCCAGATCTTGATACCTGGCTTGCCATATCAATATGGCAATCATCACCTGGACTCAAAAATACGTAAAAGAATAGGAATCCCTCACTCGGTCTTCAGAGGAAGCGGGCACTGCCAGAGGCATCCCTGGCCACTGGGGCATCGTGGGTTTTGCTGTCCAGCAGCAGTTCTGGTCCCGCAGGGAGCAGGAGTTGGCTCTGGGGCCAGGGAGCCCCCTCTGGGCTGGCAGAGCCCTGCCACGGCTGGGTCCGCGGGTCCTGCAGGAACTCCGGGCTGGTTTCCCATGGCCATGCCTGGTGCCCTCAGGCGCCGGAGCGCCAAAAACTCCAGGCTTCTGCCTGTGCTGGTCCTCTGCGGGTAGACCTCTTCATTTCTGCCCTCCTCGGCCTGTGCACTTGCACTACAGGGAAGCAGGGGCTTGGTCTGGGCTGTCCCTTGAGCTGTGGAGATGTTAGTTCCCAAGCAGAGAGTCTTTCTCACTCACTAGCTGGAGAACAAGGAGGTGTTGCTGGTCATAGCTGGTATGTGGTACCCATCACAGAGTACTGCATGGTCATGGCTGTGCTGAACAAGGGTGACACCCATGTTCTCTCAGAGGGGGATGGAGCTTCACCTGTGCCATGCTGACTAAACACCTGGTATTTAGTCAGGGTGGATGGGAGGCTGTGGCAACAGCTGAAAAGAGAGCTATTTTAACATCACAGACAACAGTCATGTCATTGACCCCTAATCAGTGTGCTGGAAAACAAGCAGAGGAAAGATGTGGGATTAGGTATATGAAGGCTTGAGAGAAGGATCATGGAGAACAAAATATTCCAGCTGAATGGGGACAGAGACAGTTTATCCAAATGTTAACTCTGCCTGTAACGCATGACTAACTCATGCCTTCAAACCAGCATTGCTTTCAAGGGTTTCAAATGAACAAAAAATAAGACAATGTTGAAAAACGTTGCGTAAATACAAGAACTGCTAAATTCAGTTGAAGTACCAAGTTCATGTGCTTAAAAAACAGAAGGGGAATCCCATGGATAAGAGCCAGGACAGGGGCCTGGAGAACAGTCATTGAAAAACATGAGCTAGGCAGCGGGTTAAAGTACAGGAAAAACATGCTGTTCATAGGTCCTGTTGTAACCCAGGACATGTACAGAGAGGTAATGTAAATCACTACCAGTCACCCTCTTAGCTGCTCCCATCTGCCTTCTGTCGCACAGAGGTCATCGTCTGTCCCGGCCCTGTGAAGTCTGCAGCTCTGTGGTGCTCAGCCGCTCTACGTGTTACATCCTGCATGAAATAGGAAAGGGAGTGAATGTGATCTGGAACATGAAAAGGGACAAGTATAGCACTTCTCTCCTTCCCCGCCCCCCCGCCCCCATGAGCTGCCATGGCTGTGAGCCCAGCTTAAAGACAAGAGAAAATGTTGATCAACCAAGGTGACAAACACAAGATCCAAGGTATTTCTGCTTCCCAAGAAGAGAAATGCCATTTCCTTTGGCAGGGAAGGCAGCGCCTGCTCATACAGACTGTCCTCATGAAAGCACCGAGCATGATCTAATGCTGCTGTATTGGGCAATATAAAGAATTAACGTGATAAATCACTGGGACGATTTCTGTGTTGGGGTGCCAGGAGCAATGCCGAGATGGTCTCTGATGTCAAGGTGACGTGCTGTGCCTGGATGAAAATGAACCAGACCTGAACCGAACAAAGCCCTCTGGCTCCAGGGGGCTGGAGGCGGTCACAACCCTGAGCCGTCCAGGGGAAATACCTGATTCTGGGATTGTCTAAAATCAAGCTGCAATCACATCCCTCTGGGGACGTCTAATGTTGCTGAAGGAGAAGCATTAATCCTGGAAACACATCGCCAGCCTGGCTGCGACTCATACTGAGCACACATG
>NW_009190839.1:0-683 GCF_000690835.1 Fulmarus glacialis | reverse complement strand
CACCCAAGCAGAACCGTCACACTGTGCAAGAGCACCAGCAGCTACCACAAGCGGGCAGAGACACAAACCTGAGCTGTTCGCTTCGGGCACAGGACCTGTAACGGAGCCTCCTGCAACCACGCTGCAGCACCCTCACCTTCACACCCAGCCGCCTGCGTGTTTCCAGTTGCACCGTTAATAGCACTGACAGATCCGCAGCACAATGTGCGCCCCACCACGCACTTTTGTTCCAGCATTATTACTATGGACAATTACCTGTGGGACCAAGAAAAAGCACCAGGAGGTCCAGGCAACCGATGGACTGACAACGTCCCCAGCAGCGGGTTTGAGGAGCCGGCGTTTCTGACAGTGCAGGCATCTTGAGGGTGACAGGCAGTGATGCAGCATCCCCTGGCCTTGTTGGCCGCCAGAGTCCCAACAAGTGAGAGAAACCCAGGGGCTGCCCTATTATGGCTACCGACCCCCACAGGTCACCTGTCCCAGCAGAGGTTCATGGTACCAGCCTGGGAGAGCCACTGGGAGGTGACCGGGCGGCCCTAGAGCTGACTTGGGGGGGCTGTAACATGTGGGAAACGGGGGGTGACTCAGGGCCCGAGGGAGAATCGGCCCGTGGGAAAAATGGGAAACCACCATCACCTTCCCCTCCCACGGCTCCCCATGCTCGTCACCCTCATTTTATCTCT
>NW_009190838.1:29933-33890 GCF_000690835.1 Fulmarus glacialis | reverse complement strand
TTATTAATGAATTTGTGTTTTCCTTTTTTTAAAAAAAGAGGTGCAAGAGATACAAGTCTGTTTCTCACACATACACTGCCATAACTCACAGGTATATGTGAAAGGAATACCTTTCTATAACTCACAGCTGGAAAGGATGCAACCATCATTGGTGCAGGGGGATCTACAGAGGATGGGGAAGAGTACAGGCAGAGCAGGACACGGAGGCCTAATTCCAGAGTGTACAAAGATGGTGAAAGTGTGTGGGTAAGATCTTCTGCTTGGGGTGGCCGGTGAATTCACAGTCCTGGGGAAACTGGGGCTGCATCGTAAGGCAAAGCATGAGGACAGTGTGTATATTATGGGAAGCTGTAAAGGGATGTGTTACTTGTGCTATGTGTGATCTTATACAAGGCAACCTTGATCAGGATATGGCCTTCCTGAGACAACCTTTTTTTGAGAGGCAATGATGGGTGTGGTGCAAAAAATGCAGCAGAGAATAGATCTTTTCCTCCCACCCCTTCTCTCTACCTGCGTTGCAGGCAAATAGTAAAGAGACCACAAGAAAGCAAAATGATTTTTTTTTGTAAGGGAGGAGCACGACCTGTTGTGCCTTGATGAGGACTGTACGTTGTGCATGCCTGGAGTCATGTCTATTGAGAGATCTGTCATTGCCACCATGCCTGAGATGAGCATGCTGCCAGCCAATACAACTCAGCTATGTTCTCTCCACTGACTCTGCACCAGCTGCTTTGGCCCTGCATGGGGGCACATTTGCTACTCACAGGCAAAGAGGAGCCAGTTGGTTTTCTCCTGCCTTTTTGCATGTGAAGCTACAGATGTCATGGTCAAAGACAGACAGGTGGTGGTGGTGGTGAGGGCAGATATCTCAGCAGTTTTTAGGAAAACACTCCCTGTTCCAGAAAGTGGATGTCACAGCTCAGAAATATGCAGAACCTATGTGTGCTGAGGCTGCCCTTGATGCACATGTATTACATGAAGTGATCAGTGAGACCCTGGAGTACGGTCAGTGATACCTTTCCTGATTGTATCATGCCCGGAAATAAATACTAAATAAGACTTGTGGCAAAGCCGTGCAGCTGGTCATGGTGTGTCTCTGGAAAGGCTTGAACCTGTTGTGGGTGTCTTGCAGGCTAAGCCACCCATGGGTAAGGTAGCTGGGATAAGATTGTGCAGATCCCTGTGGTGATCATTGTGATGTGCCCTGTCTAAGGTACGTGTGCTAAGTGATTGTGAAACAAATCTGTGGGGACTTGTGACAGCTGGATGGATGAGTCTGCCTGCTCTTGGATGAAAATGGGGGGTCAGAAATTGGTGTTCTGCTTCTTCGCAGTAGCAAGCGATAGGACGAGAGGAAATGGCCTCAAGTTGCGCCAGGGGAGGTTTAGACTGGACATTAGGAAAAACTTCTTTACTGAAAGAGTGGTCAGGCCTTGGAACAGGCTGCCCAGGGAAGTGGTGGAGTCACCATCCCTGGAGGTATTTAAAAGACGTGTAGATGAGGCGCTTAGGGACATGGTTTAGTGGGCATGATGGTGTTGGGTTAACGGTTGGACTTGATGATCTTAGAGGTCTTTTCCAACCTTAATGATTCTATGATTCTACGATTCTAGGAAACTGGACTTTCTGGTGCAAGGGAGGAAAGACAGCTTTCACTCTGCACATAATTTCCCAGTGCCGAGATTTCTACCACCATCAGTGGATGCTAATAATTTGTATATAGAGCAGATGAAACATACATAGTAATCTCAGAAATTTGCTATTACTAAACAACAGTTTACTCATGCCATAACTAACAATGCAACATAAGCCCTGAAAGAAGACATGAATTCAGAACTGATATAGTTGGTATTCTGAAGGATGCTCATCCTCAAAATAGTATGGATTTACCTGCAACTGCCTGGGTTTTTTTAAAGCCTGCATTATGATTGAAAATTGGGAACTCTAGCCTGGATCCAGCAAATTAGAACAATCTCTGCAGTTCTGCCATTACTGCCTTAAATAACTCAGAAATGTCTGCTTTATTTGCTAGTTTATTTTTTATGTTTGTATGTGTACTGTACTGGCTGTCTGCACAAGAGATAAAAATGAAGCAACAAAAATATTATAGAAGGAGATGCTTCAACAGAGAACTGCAAGGAATAAACATTTCCCAGTTGGACATTTAATTTTTTCCATGTTCGTTTATTTATAAAAAGGGAAACAAAGTAGAAGCAGTATATCCAAATAAATAAGTGGCCAGGATGTAAACATGTAAAGAACTATTTAAGAATCATAGAAAAGACCTTTAAGATCAACGAGTCCAACTGTTAACGTAGCATTGCCAAGTTCCACTAAGCCATGTTGCTAAATGCCACATCTACATGTCTTTTAAATACCTCCAGGGACGGTGACTCAAACGCTTCCCTGGGCAGCCTGTGCCAACACTTGATAATCATTTTGGTGAAGAAATTTTTCCTAACATGCAATCTAAACCTCCCCCAGCGCAACTTGAGGTCGTTTCCTCTTGTCCTATTACTCATTACTTGGGAGAAGAGACTGACACCATCTCGCTACAACCTCCATTCAGGTAGTTATAGAGCACGATGAGGTCTCCCCTCAGCCTCCTTTTCTCCAGACTAAACAACCCCAATTCCCTCAGCTGCTCCTCATAAGACTTCTCCTCACCCTTCACTAGCTTCGTTGCTCTTCTTTGGATGCACTCCAGCACCTCAATGTCCTTCTTGTGGTGAGGGGCCCAAAACTGAACACAGTATTTGAGGTGTGGCCTCACCAGTGCAGAGCACAGGAGGATGATCACTGTGCTAGTCCTGCTGGCCACACTATTTCTGGTACAAGAAAACTGAGTCAATCAGTTGCTGTAGAATATTCCTCATAATAGAACCTCAGCTCTTCAGGTGACTGAATAGTTCAAAGAACGCTTTTGGGATTCTTCTGCTTCACACTAAACGGATTAGGAGGTAGAGGTCTCTCAATTAGTCCAAGGCAGACAATTTACTTAAAAAGCCTCACAATTAGACCTGTTGATATCCAAACAAGTGGTGACAGTGTAAAGATCTCCTCACGGGGAGTATGGTTTTCGTTGTTGAACCTCCATCAGATAAATTCTAAAGTCCTTTCTCATACAAATAGTCCTCCACAAATAAAATAAATGCACTAAACCTCCCCAATGTTTCTATATATTTTCTTCAGAAAGTTGAGGTAGTGCTTATTAATCATGAATATTAGCTATGATTTGGTTTCAGCTTATCCCTATATAAAAACATGGTACAGTAATAATTTATTGATCCCATTTAATTGTCATTACAGAAAAAATATATAAAGGAAATGGTGGATGTCAAAATAATGAAGGAATTAGATTGCTCAAAACATCTAGTGTTTATTACTGTTACAGTCTATAACATGTTATCACTTTCCAAAGAGAAGAAAAAGGATTTTTAGTCTTGTAATGCATTTCCAGATTTTGTATTTATTAGAACATATTACCTACATACTGTTTTGGGCTTTCACAATTTATTTCTCCACAGATTTTAGTAGAGGAGCCATTTAAAATACTGTAACAATAAAAAAAAATATTGTTGTCAGCTTGGCAACTCGAGAATGAAATGTTCTAAAATTTTAGACTATTTGAAAATATTTATTAGAGTTCTGACAATGGACAGGTTCATGATTCACAGATACAGCAAAAGAAAAGAAAAGCTACTGAACATCTTTCATTGCTAAAAGCCTGGTTTGACTTTCACAACTAGAATAGGCTGCTAAAAGTTCTTAAACTGCCTCTGCAGATTTTTGAGCCAAATCAATACAATAAAAGGTTGATTGAAGTCTCATGCTGAATGTAGTATTTTACAATCCACAATCAGTGTAAATTTAAGGAGTGGATAATCTGATTTTTTTTTCTTTGAGGAGGAATCAACGTTAAGATAAAATTATGATTCATAAATTTGATACACGTAT
>NW_009190838.1:17206-29902 GCF_000690835.1 Fulmarus glacialis | reverse complement strand
TAGGGAAAATAATATAGTTAAAACCCACTCTTGTGCTTTCTACGGCACATAGACTGTGGTTTCTTACTCGGCTCTGGGCTAGGTTTATATTGTTTTTGATCTAGACTGGTTTATAGACTCTTTTGCCTTTCCTTCATTGTGTGAATTTCAGTACCAAACCGAAATTTAGCTAATTCTGTGAAGTAAAAACATTGTTAACATGAACCCTTGCCTCGTCTTTCAGTTTCACCTAGAATAACACAAATACTTGAAGTGAGGGACTATGCTGCTGTATGTGAGTATTTTAGAATTATTTCCTTCATCCTCCAAACAAGCGAATAAAGTGTGTTTGGGACAAATCACTGGAGTATCACTAAACATAGATTACCATTGAGCCGTCTACTGTGACATGCTGATCTTTTTTTCTGCTTGTCTTTTTTTATCACAAAACCTTTCACTGAGTGAATAATTCAAATTCCATGTGATGTCTTGTCATTGTCTGTAGTGAACAATTATCTACTTTTTATTAGGTCCTCCTGAAGTAAAATCCAAGAAGAAGGAGAAACTATCTCAATAGTACTGTGCTTTATTAGGTCCTCCTGAAGTAAAATCCAATAGTACTGTGTCAACTTGCTGCTCCTTCACTTGTATGGTAGCTACATACTTAAGGAATATCCTGAACTCATGTAAAATGATGTATTTGATCTCATTGCAGGGGTAGCTCTTACATTGAGGAGAGTGGCTTCATAACTCTTGTTAAGACTCAGAAAGATTTTATTTTCTCTTGCACTAAGCACTGATAGCACACAATACTATTACCAGTCTTGGCATTATGACATGCCAGGAAGAGAAGGACACAACGAAACACAAGGTGGGCTGTGCTTTCCACCAACTAAAAACTTGAGAGCCACTTCTGTTTCACTGAAGTTCTCACTTTTGTATAAACAGCATTTATCTGGTTTCCTGCTTTTACAGGTAACTGCTCAATATTAAAATATTTTATTCTAAGAATGTTGATTATGTATGGTTTTCAAGGGAACTTCTAGATGTTTCTAGGCAAAGGAGAGCACTCGAGGTTTAAGAAACATAGTTTAATGAAATACCTAACTGTTTTTTCCCTGGCAGTATCTTATTTGAAACAGGTAGGTATTGCTGTGAATGAAAGCAATGAAATTGCATGCTTGCTTAAGTAGCTTATTGAACCAGGTTGTAATGAATAAGCAGAGTGACGTTGTTCTGCTTCTGTTTCATGGAGAAAGCGGCTGTCATTACTCTGCTCATCTGCATTTTTATACCCATTTTTATGATTTGAATTTGCGAATGCATCTCCTATTCTTAAAGCTTCATCAGTAATTCTTGTACTAAACAATTCTGGGCAGACATTAATCATTTTGTTACACTTGTTAAGGTCTTTATGTATTATTTTTCCATTTTGAAAGACACGTTTTAATCCATGTGCATGTCACTTCATGACCAGTCAAAAACTAAATATAGATCACAGAAACCTATAAACACATTTTTGGTGGCATAGTTCATGTAGCAATAATTTTAACAGAAAGAATGCTTTCATACAGACCACAATCAGATTTTAAATGATTCATAACTAACTTCGGGAGATAATCTATCCACTTTGAATAAATTGGCCAGCTACGCACATATATGATGTGACATAGAGAAAATTGTCCAGAAAGATATATTTTTGATCAAATTAGTAGTTAGCATTGATTAGTCTATTGCAATGATGACCCAAAGAAACGTGAGTGGCACTGCCAGGGGCCTTCATTAAAGTGATCAATAGTTTCAATATTCATGATAATAAAATAGTCTTCCTTCAGTATATTCAGAAAAAAAATTCTAAGTAAAAATACCTTTTGATGATTTACGTTAATTAAACGATATTAGCAATTGTTTAGCATTGCATGCCCTGGTTCAAATATGCACTTTCAATTCTATTTTTATCAACACTACAAAATGTTGTAGTAGGGGTTTTTTTCCACAATTTAATTTTAACTTCAGTGTCCTCTCCCTTAATATTTCTATGGCATAGTGCCATCTTGGGGATGCTGCAAGCATCTGAAAGGACTCAAGCCAAACACAGGCTCTGAAAGAGACTCAAAAGATTTTTGCTGCAGAGACAAAAGAGACAAGAAAAGATTTGTTGTTGGTGTAGGACTCTAAAAATAAATGTGACTAAAATCTATGATTCTCTAAACTACTGAGATTATCACAGCTAATGGCATGTCTGCAGAAACTACTATGAAGTCTTGCATGTGGCAGGTTAGCTGATATTTAAATCCGAGAACTCTAGAGTCCATGACAACTGAGAATCTCAGCTTTTCCTTTAAAAAGTACACTTCTCGATCCCCTTATTGAAGAGAAATACTGAAATTATTCTAAAAGGCTTGGAAGCTTGAAGAGAAACTGTATTGCTTTAAAGAAAATGTCACAATTTTGGGAGGTCTTTGTCCTGATTTCCAGTAACTGATAGATTTATAAAGAGACCTTTTTTCTTCTCAGTGTGTAAAGGAGGAGCAAAAATGCAGCAACATTGTTTTAATCACATTCTTGTCATTTTTACCTTGACCTTTATTAATAGTTGGCAGAAGCTCAGAGCATAATTTGAGTTTTCAGGACTCTGCCTCACTACCTCCTTCATTCCCCGAAGCAAAACCAGCCGAATCTGCTGACAGTGCGTAGTAGGTGCATGGGATGTTATTTTCCTCAAACCATTTTGGGGTTTTGTGCCCTATGGTAGAACCATACAGAGGGAGCATTGCTTCATCATCAAAAGCAAAACCTAGATTTTGCTGTACATTTGTTTGGGTAACATTAAGAAATGTTCCACTGTATGGAGACTTCACGTAAGTATAGACATTTATCGACATAGCTATCTGGAGAATAACATGGAGTCATATCCTGCAGCTGAAGAGATGGTTGAGAAATTCCAGCCTGAAATGGTTAGTCCTGCTGCTGGTGGGTTTGCTGTTGAGTGAAAGGCTGAGATATGTACAGGAGACAGCTCTTATTTCAGAGATTAGCCCTTTAAGCAGCAGCTTTGGAGAATATCTTCCTGCCCTCTCCAGCTGCAGCTGCTTCTTTTTCCTCTTAGTAGCTTAGTAATGCGGACTTCTGGCAGAAATTGCTATGGTGGGCTCTGAGATCATATCCATCCTGTGGAAATGGAAGAGGAGGGATAGGATGTCTTCCACACTAGAAACTAAAGAGAGTAACAGGGCCCCAGAGCAGAAGGCAGGGTAGGGTGGGGGGAAGACCACTTCTGCTTCATCCTCAGTCTCTCCTCATGTCATTTTTGTGCCACAGCCTCATTATTGACTTTCCTCAGCCTTTCTTACCTCCTTTCTTCTCTCCTGAAACCTTGTGTGCTGGTACTGTAAAAAATAATTTTGCTGTCCTAAAAGTTTTTGGAATGGTGAAATTATATAATTCCTTGAGTTGACTCTGGGATGATACTGAATACATGATTTATATCTCTTCCTCTACTGAAATAATCTCGTCACTGTGGCACAAAAAAGGGCTGGATACTTGATCATGTTGGGAACTTCTGCAACAGCAAGGAGAAGTTCAAAAATACTTCTGCTCAGATGTGAGAAGGGAAAGACCACAGTGTTAACATTATGAAGCTTTGGTATGAAGTTTTGGTTGGAAAGAAATGGTTTCCAGTGAAAATGTGTTAGAAGACTGACTGCGATTTAGCTGCTTGTTTTGTGATAAGTGACTTGGGGGAAGAGTTGCAACAAAACCCATGTGTTAAAATGAAAAAGCTACTGAGCAGCAACTGCATGTTTAGAAACCAGGAGAAGATACTTGTCTCACTGCATGGCCTATATCACAGGCAAACAACAAGAAAGCTGAGTGTGTTGAAAACCTTTGTGCTGATTCATTATCAACACAAGGTTGAGGGTGAGCATGCCCACCAGTTATCCAGGCATAATTTGTTCCTTAGAAATTAAACAATGATAAAGTTAAACATTAAAACTCACATAGAAATTTAAAATATATGTCTTTTTAATCTGCACTGTAGTTCTAAAAATTGCAGTTATGCATAAAATAGAAACTATGTCTGGGGAGAGGCAGGAGGCAGATGTGGAAAAGAAAAAAGAGCAGCACCCAGAGGTTGTGGCAAGAAGAAAGGAACTTTGATGTCTGCCTACAAAACAGCTCAGAAGAGCTACTCCTGAATCCTGTTGTAGCTATATATTGTCTAGTAATCATCTGCTTAATTTAAAATTATGACAGATAATTTTCCTTTTAAAATTATGAGAACTATGGTATTTATAGATAAGGTTTTCAAAAACCTTTGGATGTCAGAAAGAAAAAAAAGTTTTATACCACGTGTGACTCTTAAAAGTATCTATGAAATCCCTATTGAAATTGTGACATATAAGTATCCAAAATGCAAAGATAACTTAGAAAATTCCACTAGATATATATTCCACAACTTGCTCTTTGATGGGTGTTTTAGAATGATATTGTTTTAAGAAACAATCCAAATTAAACTTTTTATACGGAAGCAAATCTACCCTTCTAATTTATAGAGCTATTTCAACTATGGTGTCTCTATTTTCACAGTTCTGGAGATTATTCTGCAATATTAACAAACATTTAATCATATTAAATTAGAGTTGTTCTCCACAACAAATGAGAAATTGTTATAATGAAACAAGGCATTTGCAAACACTATTATTTAAAAATTACTTAAGAGTCTCCTATCAGGCATTATTAGAGAATTTGTACTAGGCATTTACCATACTGTGTTGACAGCATATATGATACATACTCTTCAACTCAATTGTTCTGCTTGTAACACTTGAGAGTTGAAGTACAGTTTAAGTGCATATCAAAATATGATTAATGGCACAAACTAGTATCACAAAGAGTACTTAAGTCATAAGGTGGAAAATGGGAAACTGCCAAAGCAATTTCACAACTTATATGCTGAGCAACACTTAATTATGCACATATTCCCCATGCCTTTTGTGGATGTAGTTACCAAAATTATGCTAGCAACAGGTCAAGGCACCCATATTAAGCTCTGTGAACACTGATGTAAAATATGGCAAATTTCTTAATTCACTTACTTACTTGCTGCAGAGAAAGTAGTGTCAGGTATAGAATGGCATGGCAATGTTAATTTTGGTGATTTCCCCTTCTCTATCATTAATAGTGTGTTGAAAATTCCTGATGTCAAACAATTTTATGATGTCATTATATTTAAAAGACCTCACAGTTACCTTTAATGTGTTTTCCATTTTCTCCTCTTATTCTTCTGCTGCAGTGAAAATGAGAACGAGGAAATGCACTTCTATCTGAATGTTATTTATTTTCAGGAAATGATACTATATTCCACACAGTATTGTGTTCCAACTGAATATACATACATAAATACATATATAATACGTGTGGGTTTTTTTTTTTGTTTTGTTTTGTTTTGGGGTTTGTGGTTTTTTGCATCAGAGAGTTAGAGATTGCAGTGATGAGGTGTTTAAAAGACTAAACACCCAGGCCAGTTTCAAACTTCAAAGCAACACTTTACTAAATCCATATTAATTAACTATACACATCATAAACTGTTAGTTCTTACCCATTATTAATCATTATCACCACATCAAACAATTATCAAGCTTGTCCAAAATTACCTGTGAGTATACAATACCAGGGATCTGATGCTGTTAACACCTACTGCTATGGTCCTCGATGGTCTTAATCGCCAAGGTCAAAGTGATCAGACCGGAGATCCCTTGGTCAAGGGGAGGTGGAATCCAAGTGGGCTTGGATTCCTTTCATCAGACCGGAGATCCCTTGGTCAAGGGGATCCCCAAAGATTCCCCATCTTTCCTTCTCATCACTGATATTTCATGCTGCTTAGCCACCTTCTAAAAAGAAAAGGCGTGATCTCATCTGGCCCCAACATCGTTTCTCCTATTTTGAGGATCAGAAACTGTTCTGGTTTTGCTAGGCATCTTTCTTGCTTATTCTGCAACATCCATTCCGGTTCCATCATGTGTCTTGCCTGTTTGTATGCCATCCCTTGTTCTTCTCTTGCAGATTTTACCACTTGCACGTGTTTTTCCATACCTCATTTGGATGACTATAACATTTGCCCCTTAAAGATTATATGATCTTTCTATATTTATACTTATCCGTGTTACAAAATGTTTGTAAAGGAATATTCAACTAGTAGAAACAAGGTGACAAAATGTTTATATACTGTCACTACTTATGCTATTTTTGTGTGTTTATATCTGGTTTCAAGGCAAGCAAATATTAATTTAGCGTGCTTGGTGTGCTTCTACTTTATCAGTCCAAGAGGCTCTTTCACATACATATGCTTGCTGAAAACTATATAGTCCATGACTACCTCTCAGTGTTTTGAATATTTCTGTAAGTAGACCTTCAGGACTAGGACTACAGGTTACTATTATAATTCAGAGAAGATTCAGAATAAAATCAGTTCTTGATGTTGAAGACTTTTCTAGAGGAGTTTCTGCTATTTAGAAACAATGTGGTGTGACATGAATCATGATTTGATAGTGTTTCTAAGATTTGAAAATGTGGGATATTTGCAAAATCCTACATGCAATAAATTTATGAAAGTGGCTTGCAAGAAAACATTTGATGTGGTTCAGAAATTCATGTTTCACTACTAATTTGTAGCTCTCAACAATTATAAATGTCTAGTCTTCCTACCTGATGAGGTGTATTTTATGAATATTCATATTATTGACAAAGTAAATCATGTGTTGTAATACAGAGAAGAAAAGGATCTTTGAGAATGGCTGAAGGACAAAAAAAAAATTGTTTCTACATTTCCTCTCTACTTCTATTACTGGCTGGTATCTGGGGCATTCACTGCTGACTGACTTCTTCCCAGCTGTGTATTTTGAATTATCCAGCAGCTCCAGCTCCTGCACTGGCAGGATCACTGCTGCTGATATGGACAGGGCAAGGGGAGACCTCACTTGAATAATTACTAGCTTTTCGTGTAGTCTGGGAAGATTGGTAATCCTTGAATTAGCTTTTAGGAAAATTCAATGTCCAATACCAAGAACACATCAGATCGTGTATGAACTTTAGCTCTAATTAGAGGGTTGTATACTAACAAGAGGTGTTTATATTTACTTTTTTTTCACAGAATCAATAATAGCTTGTTATGTTTAAAGCACTGCTTTATATGAGACTGTGAAGAGCTAAGAAACACAGTGAATCAGATTCCATTTATAAACTTTCTAGATATATTAGATGATTCTAGAATTCCTTGATAACTGTAGAGCTGGATTCACCACAGCTTTACGGTTGTAATTTTAAGTAAAGGTAAAGCAAACAAAACCCCCAAATATTAGGAGCACAACTGGGGCCTCATTATTTTCCAGTTTTCCCTTAATTCATGAATGTCAGTGGAGATTATCTTTTCTTCAGGTCTTCAAATCTTCAACTTTCTTTCTTTGTTTTACCTTATTTTGAAATAAAATTAAAATAGTGGAAGAAAAGACCCTTCCTTTTCAGAGCTGTCTTTTGACCACATACCCCGCAACTAATGCAAATAAAGCTGCTTGCATCAAGTGGCTTATTAGCTTTTCCACTATTTTCTTAAAGGCAGTTTGGTGTTTTCACAGGGACAGCCTCAGCTGCTTTTGCTTTCCACCGGTTTGTCACAGTGCGGCCATAGAACTGGAACACAAGGATGGAGTAATGCAAAACCTTTAACGCCTTGTGCCCACACACTACGCACCAGATTTCATCACAGTGTGCTGTGACATCTGATCGATCAGTGTGGTTGCAATTATGCCAAGTAAATAGGTGAGTCTATGCTTAATTTAAATACTTATTTTATTGACTAAATTTAAGGACACAACAGGTAAAATTAGTAAAACAATAATACTAAATAGTACTAAATACTTAACAATGACAAATAATAACACGGCACAAACACATCTGACTCACACCTCACTCATTTCTATTATGTACTATTTACAGCCCACACCATGGGAAGACATGCTCCCACTCAGGCAATCCAGCTGACAACTGGAGAGGGACACCTGTTTTGACACAAATTACTGATCAGAAGGGTTGTACTGACTACTGTCCAAATGTAGGTGCAACACTTTGTTTATTCCATGCTAAGTCCAGTGAAGACAAGTCTCCAATGCTTTGATGTAGCGGTCAGGTCTATAAGTAGCTGTTTCTGTGGAGTTTTCAGAAGATCTTCCCCAAAATTGTTTTACCATGCTGGGTTTGCATCATCAGTCTCCTGGTCTGCCTGTTACATGGATCACCCAGTCAAATATTACTTTTGATTATTTCATTCAAATATTATCCTTTTTATTTACTGTTGTTACTTACTTCCTAAAATTATTTAGGGTGCTAATCCACACTCATTTGTTTACTTTTCATCTAGATTTTTTGTCACTAATCTCCAAGCAAAACACTGTATACTTCCTTCCACCAATATCCTTTGGTTCTCTTGTCTTACAGCCATAAGGACTACAGCTGTAAAGATTACTATATGCATATTTGTCTCTTGCAAGGTCATAGTGCCAAGAGAAGGTCATGCAGACTCCTCCACAGGTATTTGAAGGGCAAATGTTAGAAAGATTAATACTAATTAACTTTTATTTTCAAATGGCTGAGATAATTCTCCATGTGGTGTGTTTGTGCAAGTTAATGTTGTTTAGTCGGTTTTGTAATTAACAAAAAGAAGAACACAGAAGATGCTGTAGCCTGGAAACAGCAATTTGCCATTCATGTTGATGCATGACTAGAAACATTTTTTTGTTTTCAGAAGGGCCACAGTTAAAAAAAAAAACAATAAATATAGTATCTTGCCAGTGAAAATAATTAATTCAATTGCTGCTTAAGGAAAATTATGTAACAAACAC
Organism: Fulmarus glacialis; assembly: GCF_000690835.1. Lineage (NCBI taxonomy): Eukaryota > Metazoa > Chordata > Aves > Procellariiformes > Procellariidae > Fulmarus > Fulmarus glacialis. The sequence goes on along the minus strand of NW_009190838.1, from coordinate 21,026 downwards.
AGAGCCTGAAGTACTATGCACAGTTTGAAACTTGCTCTCACAGATCACTGAAGCTTTTCAAGTTAAAGTTTCCTTTTCTGAGTATGTCTGTTAGCAGTTAGTCTTCCAGAGGTTCATATACAGCAAAAATGAAACTGTTGCAAGCAGAGCCAAGGAACATAGTTGCTCTAATTCTGTCCAGATTGATCTGTATAGGATTTTGGTATGCAATATAAGCATTTTGGTTTGATATATACCATTATTTTTGCCTTTCCACAATGAAGGTTTGCATCACGTCCTCAGGAATAGTTCATGCTGTTTTGTGATGGAAAAATATTATGTTCCCCTATTAGACAGATGTTTTAAAACATGAAATCTTTTGCCCTCATACAGTTTGAGAAAAGGAATTGAAAGATACTCTGAAAACTTTTATTATCTCCCTGAAAAGCAGAATCACAAAATCACAGAATAGTTGGGGTTAGAAGAGACCTCTGGAGATTCTCTAGTCCAATCCTCTGCTCAAGCAGGGCCAGCTAGAACAGGTTGCAAGGACCACATCCAATTGTGGTTTTACTCTCTCCAGGGATGGAGAATCCACAACCTGTCTGGACAACTTGATCTTGTGCTCAGTCACCCCCACCATACAAAAAAAAAAAAAAAAAAAAAAAAAAGGAAAAAAAAAGAAGTGTTTCCTTATGTTCAGATGGATTTTCATATCTTTCAGTTTGTGCCCATTGACTGTGCAACATTGACAGGAGTCTGGCTTCATCTTCTTTGTTCTCTCACACCAGGTATTTATGCACATGGATATGATTGTCCCTGAGCCTTCTTGTCTCCAGGCTCCTCCCAGCCTCTCCTCATATGACAGTTGCTCCAATTCCTTAATCATCTTCGTGGACCCTTCACTGGATTCACTCCAGTATGTCCATGTCTCTCTCGCACTGGGGAGCCCACACCTGGACATAGCACTCCAGATGTGTTCTTACCAGTGTTGAGAAGGGAAAGGATCAGTTCACTCAACCAGCTGACGATGCAGCCCAGGATGCTGGTGGTCTTTGCTGACTCATGATCAATATGTCCAGCCCCCAGGCCTTTTTCTGCAAATCTGCTTTTGAGGCAGCCATCCCCGAGACCGCTGTTGCATGAGGTTATTCCTCCCCAGGTGCAGGACTTTGCAATAGCCTGTTCTGAGGCTACTTGAGAGTTTTACCTGCTTTTCTTACTGATGCAGTTAATGTTTGAAGAGGCATTTTATTTACAATATGACTACTTTATCTCCATTTTTGGGGTGCAATTTCAGTAAATCAAAGCATCTGTTATGATGGATAATTTTTTAATTTCCATTTCTTGTTTGCTGGATATTTTCTATTGATTGATCCTATGGTCTTTGCAGTTTGGGTATAGGAAAGGAAGTTCATCTCAGTTTTCGTGACTGCATTGCATACAGAATTAATCAGAGTGGTACTTGCAAGTAAAATTAGCGCAACTGAAATTTATTTTTTTGATCTCCAAATAATGCTCTGTGTAGGCTATTTTAGATTTTGATGCAGTATCATTAGAATTTTTAAAAATAGGTTTGTTTTTTTTCCAGTCAATGTAAGCAGCAAACCCCATGAACAATTCAAGGACATTCCAATAATTTAGAATTTCTGTGTTACAAGTTAATTATTTAGATAGAATGTGGTTATGACTGACTAATAGTCTCTGCACCAAGACATGATTTTGATTGAATGGGTTACTCTTGGCACTGTTCCAGCATAAATTTTCCCCTTTTTATTTCTTTTGCCAAAAGTGTAGAAGCAAAACAAAGACCTGGAAAAATTCCAGGTCCTTTGGGACACTCTAACGAATTATAAAAAAATAAATAATAACCTAGTTTTCTGTAGGAAAAATTTAAGATGGGCATAATAGGTAAGAGCAGCAAGGGGAAGAAGCTCAAATAACATCTGTAACACAGTGATTGAGAAGAGTAAAACTGTGCTAATGAACATATAACATACTGCTTGATGTTTTCCAGGAGCTTTTAACACTGCCTGGGAAGGTAAAAGACAGTCATATCCATTTGCCAGGGTGCTTTATTTGTATTAAACTGTGCTTTGAAAAGCAATGGTAGTGGTAGACTCTAGCGCATGTTCATATTTAGCTCACATTTACAATGAGAAAAAAAAAAAAAAAATCTGCTGGAACTGAAAAAAATCACCAGCCCTGATTTTTTGCAATGTAACTTGCCTCTTTGACATAGATAAATACTTGATAGTTGGTATCAGATGGACAGTTGGTAATAAAGACCTATACAGCAATTATCTGACCTAAAACCCACTGTTCTCAGAAATTTTTTAAGGTTTTTTCTGCCTTTGGCCAATAGAGCTCTTTTGCATGTATGTAATAATATCAGACATCTATTCTTAGGTATTCCAATCATTCCCCAAACATCTGCTTCTTTTTTTTTTTTCTTTTTTTTTTCCAACTGTATGTTTGTAGAACACATCATATGTAGAAGATGTCAACATGCTCCTGTTCCAGTCTTACTCCAGTAGGATACTATAATATTACTAATTCACTGTCAGAGATTATGTTAGAGTACAAAGCACAGATTTCTGGAAATTTTCTGATGCCTTTTTTTATTAGGAAAGGTGAATTCATTAAAACAAACAAACAAACAAAAGAGTTGAAAGCCACAGGTTTCAATCATACTTTCCTTTTTTTATTAGGAAAGGTGAATTCATTAAAACAAACAAACAAAAGAGCTGAAAGCCACAGGTTTCAATCATACTTCGTTGTTGCTGTTTGTGTTTTTTTGTGAGAGTGAGTTTCTGATTTATTGAGGAAATTCTGCCTGAACTTCTAACGGCTTTTCTATACTAGAAATGTCAGGGCAATTGGTATGGATGTGTGATATCCTGTTGTAGATCCAAGTCTTAATGGACTTCTGCTCATGCATTTGCTGGTTAATATTCCCTTCTGAGTTGGGACATTTTGAAGTTTTGAAGTAAAGAAAAATTATTGTGTGAAAAGAGAAGGGGTTTGATCCTGATTCTGGTGGCAACAGAATGTATCAAGACTAAGTCAGAGGAAGCACGAGCAAAATAGTAGATATCCTTAAGAGCACCATTTTCCTGTATTTCTGCTTATGTACATTAGCACACAATCTACAGATATAATTCATAACTGAAGATCTATCAGAGAATCTGTTTTATTTTTGTTTAAAAAAGACCTACAAATTAAAAATAAAAAATAAAAAAAATCTGGGCCATTCTTCCATAGATTTCTTTGGTTTGTTTGTTTGTTTGTTTGTCTGCTTAAATTACAAGTGTTAGTACCTTGCTAAACAAATGCTTGGTTTTGGGCTGCCTCTAAACCAGCAGTCAATATGTGTGCCATCTGCTTATATACACATGAAAAATGGGATTTGCTGTGTGGAAAAGTCACATAGTCCATCTACTACAAACCTTTGTTTGACATGAACAAAGCCATATGTTTCCGAAGAAAAAGTGAAAACATTAAAGTACTTAAAGTTGAGGTAACTTGTCACTTTGCATAGGTCTCATGCCTGTGCCTAAAGCATAGATGATAGCCTAAAGGAATAGATGATAACCATGGAGTTTCTGCCTATATGGGAGTTAGTACAAATTCTAGGACTAAAAATGATGACAAAATGATGAACGGGAAGAACACAATAAAAATGTCATGGAAGATAGTGTAACTCTGAGGCAAGTTTATAAACCAAGCTAAAGTACACAGTAAAGAAAAATAAATCTGAATTCATGAAAAGTAGAACATGAGAAAAAAGACTGAATCCATTAAACTGTAGGAGACAGAATAGAAAAATGTAGATCAATGA